>NW_026115920.1:0-41049 GCF_001640805.2 Lates calcarifer
ATGCTCCTGTTGCCATGGTAACGCTGTGGTCTCTCCGTGTTGTCAGGACTGCTGGTCGGCTCTGATCTGTGCAGCTAAAGAAGGACACGTGGACGTGGTGAAGGAGCTGCTGGAGAACAGCGCCTACATCGAACACAGAGACATGGTGGGAGCAACACACACACACTGACACACACAGCTCGACCACACACACACACACACACACACACACAACACACACACACACTGGTCTCAGTCTCTGGTCTCAGACTCTGGTCTCTGTCTCAGGGAGGATGGACGGCTCTGATGTGGGCAGCTTACAAAGGTCGAGTGGAGGTGACCACTCTGCTGCTGGAGCACGGAGCCAACCCCAACACTACAGGACAGGTAACACACACACGCACACACCTGTATGAATATGTACACACAGTCGTACTGTGACCTGAACACCTCCCTGTGTGTGTGTGTGTGTGTGTGTGTGTGTGTGTGTGTGTGTGTGTGTGTCTAACAGCAGTACAGTGTGTATCCGATCATCTGGGCCGCAGGTCGAGGACACGCCGACATCGTCAAACTGCCTGCTGCAGAACGGAGCCAAAGTCAACTGTTCTGACAAGGTGAGACAAGATGGAGGACGAGAGACGGATAAAGAAAACCGAGGGTTTAATGTCTACACTCACACTGTGTGTGTGTGTGTGGTGTGTGTGTGTGTGTGTGTGAGACAGTATGGGACCACTCCTCTGATCTGGGCGTCCAGAAAAGGACACTTTGACTGTGTGATGCACCTGCTGGAGAACGGAGCCGACGTGGACCAGGAGGGGCGGTACGTTCCCTGAACCCTGCAGGCCGTTAGCTGCCAGTCACAGCAGCTTCCTGTCGTAAACGGAGTGTGTGTGTGTGTGTGTGTGTGTGTGTGTGTGGTCAGAACTCGATGACAGCTCTGATCGTGGCGGTGAAGGGCGGATACACCGATGTGGTGAAGGAGCTGCTGAAGAGGAACCCCAACGTCAACATGACCGACAAAGACGGGAACACGGCGCTGATGATCGCCGCCAAGGAGGGCTACACCGAGATCGTCCAGGACCTGCTGGACGCCGGGACCTACGTCAACATCCCGGACCGGGTGAGGCGCTCTGATTGGTTCATGTATCTGATGCTGCACAGGTGTGCTCTCACCTGAGGCGGCTGCTGTAAAGTCCACACGTTGTGTGTTTCAGAGCGGAGACACGGTGGCTGATCGGAGCGGTGAGGGGGGGGCACGTAGAGATCGTCAGAGCTCTGCTGCATAAATACGCCGACATCGACATCAGAGGACAGGTGAGACGACAGGAAGAGGAAGTGATGTCACTTCAACACAGTGAGTCATGACACTGTAACAGAGCTCAGATCACCTCAGTCCTCTGATCCTGGATCCTGGATCTGTTGAGGAGTCCAGAATAAATCCTCAGTTCACATCTTCTCAGCAGACGATCAGATTTATCCAAACACTGAAAGGTCCTGATCAGTTTAATTATTGATGATGACCTGAGGCTGATCTGAGATCATCTACAGAGAAGACGTCTCACTCTGCTGGAGCCACAGAAACTCTGATGGTACAGACATCGGTTCAGGATGAAACCAGCATCATGATCAGCTGTGTGTGTGTGACTGTGTGTGTGTGTTTCCAGGAGAATAAAACTGCTCTGTACTGGGCTGTGGAGAAAGGAAACGCCACCATGGTCAGAGACATCCTGCAGTGTAACCCCGACACTGAGACCTGCACCAAGGTGAGACCTGCACACACCTGGACCTGGACCTGGACCTGAACACGTAGCTGCAGTCCTCAGTGTGTGTGTGTTGTTGTGTTGTGTCAGGATGGAGAGACTCCTCTGATCAAAGCCACTAAGATGAGGAACATCGAGATTGTGGAGCTGCTGCTTGATAAAGGAGCCAAAGTGTCGGCTGTCGACAAGGTGAGAGAAACAAACGCACCTCACCGACTCAACTGTTAACATCTGTTCACATGACGAGCTGCTCCCCTCTCATCCCATCTCTCCAGAAAGGAGACACTCCCCTCCACATCGCCATCCGTGGGCGGAGCCGCCGCCTGGCCGAGCTCCTCCTCAGAAACCCTAAAGATGGCCGCCTGCTGTATCGGCCCAACAAGGCCGGAGAGACGCCGTACAACATCGACTGCAGCCACCAGAAGAGCATCCTCACACAGATCTTCGGAGCTCGTACGTTCACTCTGTGTCTCTGTGAGTCAGAGTGAATCCTCTCAGGTTATCAGCTGACGTCACTCACCTGTCTGCCCCTCCCCCTGCAGGTCACCTGTCCCCCACAGAGTCAGACGGAGACATGCTGGGTTACGACCTGTACAGCTCCGCGCTGGCCGACATCCTGAGCGAGCCGACCATGCAGCCTCCCATCTGTGTGGGTCTGTACGCTCAGTGGGGCAGCGGCAAGTCCTTCCTGCTGAAAAAGCTGGAGGGTGAGCGAGCACACGAGCACACTCATAATACACAGGACACACACATCACACACTAACCCTCCTCCTCCTCCTCCTCCTCAGATGAGATGAAGACGTTTGCCGGGCAGCAGATCGAGCCGTTGTTCCAGTTTTCCTGGCTCGTGGTCTTCCTGTCTCTGCTGCTCTGCGGTTCCGTCGCCATCGTCCTCGGCTTCACCGTCGACCCCAAACTGGCCATGGCTGTCTCCCTGAGTCTGCTCGCTCTGCTCTATCTCTTCTTTGGTAAGACGCCGCTCCCTGTACCTGCTCAGGCTGAGAGGACAGGAGCTGGTCTCTGTCCCTGTGCTGATAAATGAACTGTGTTGTCCTGCAGTGGTGGTGTATTTCGGCGGGCGTCGGGAGGGTGAGAGCTGGAACTGGGCGTGGCTGCTCAGCACCCGTCTGGCTCGTCACATCGGGTATCTGGAGCTGCTGCTGAAGCTGATGTTCGTCAACCCGCCGGAGCTGCCGGAGCAGAGCACCAGAGCTCTGCCCGTCAGGTCAGTCACACCACATCAGCTTCCTCCTCCTTTTCTTCTATTGATAAAAAGCGTCTGACCCGTGTGGACCTGTCTGCTGCTGCTGTCTGCAGGTTCCTGTTCACAGACTACAACCGTTTGTCCAGTGTCGGAGGAGAGACGTCGATGGCCGAGATGATCGCCACGCTGTCCGACGCCTGTGAGAGAGAGTTTGGCTTCCTCGCCACGCGTCTGTTCAGAGTGTTTAAGACCGAGGAGACACAAGGTACACACACACACACACACACACACACACACACACACACACACACACACACACACACACTTTATTCTCCTGTAAAACAGCCTCAGCTTTAACTCCACCACTCGTGGTCTCAGGTAAGAGGAAGTGGAAGAAGACGTGCTGCGTGCCGTCCTTCATCATCTTCGTCCTGGTGCTGGCCTGTCTGGTGACGGGCATGGCGCTGCTGGCCGTCTTTAAGGTGGACGGGGAGAACCGGACGGTGAACGCCGTGCTGATCGCCATCAGCAGCGTGGTGGGTCTGGCTCTGCTGCTCAACTGCAGGACGTGGTGGCAGGTGACCGACTCGGTGCTGAACTCTCAGAGGAAGAGGCTGCACAGCGCTGCCAACAGGATGCACAAGCTGAAGAGCGAGGGCTTCATGAAGGTGAGAGGGGGGTTTAAAGGAGCATTCTGCTGTTGAATGTCATTTACCTCAGTGAACACGGTGTGCTGACCCTGGTCCTGCAGGTCCTGAAGAACGAGGTGGAGCTGATGGCGAGGATGGCAAAGACCATCGACGGCTTCACGCAGCATCAGACGAGGCTGGCGGTCGTCATCGACGGACTGGACTCCTGTGAACAGGACAAAGTCCTGCAGATGCTCGACACGGTGACGACGCCACACAGACATCGGTCAGACGATCGGTCACTGTGGCGCCGCGGCCGCTGATCGTTTCCCTCTCTGTGTTTCAGGTCAGGGTTTTATTCTCCAAAGGTCCCTTCATCTCCATCTTTGCCAGTGACCCGCACATCATCATCAAAGCCATCAACCAGAACCTGAACAGCGTCCTCCGAGACTCCAACATCAATGGACACGACTACATGAGGAACATCGTCCACCTGCCCGTCTTCCTCAACAGCAGAGGACTGTCCAGCGCCAGGAAGATGTGCACCGCCGCCCCGGCTAACGGGGACGCCGCCAACGCCGATGGTAAGACAGAGAATTTAACAGCAGCGTTACTTATAATCTACAGATTAACTCTGTTAAACCTAAACTCTCTTTATGACTTCAACTGTTTTCCTCTCCATCACCCCCCCCCCCCCGCAGGTTGGCATGAGGAGTTGGACAGGAAACTGTCTCAGCACAGTTTGGGTGAATTAACTAAGTTTGGCAGCAAGACAACGCTGACCCGCAGGGTGAGACTACAAACTAAAAACATCTTTTTTTAATCAATCGATCAGTTTATTGACGACTGTGTGACTGACCTGTGATCATGTGACCTGTGCTCAGGACACGTACCGGCGGCGTCAGGTGCAGCGCTCGGTGACTCGTCAGATGTCGTTCGACCTGACGAAGCTGATGGTGACGGAGGACTGGTTTAGCGACATCAGCCCACAGACGATGAGGAGGCTGCTCAACATCGTCTCCGTCACAGGTCAGTGACCTTTGACCTCACCTTCACTGAGGTCGTTTATTTATCTCAGTCAGAGACGTGTTCGTTCTGTGTATGCAGGTCGTCTGCTGAGAGCCAATCAGATCAGTTTTAACTGGGATCGCCTGGCGTCGTGGATCAACCTGACGGAGCAGTGGCCCTACAGGACGTCCTGGCTCATCCTGTACCTGGAGGAGACTGATGGCGTCCCCGACCAGGCCACGCTCAAGACCATCTATGAAAGGTCAGAGGTCATATTATAACCAGTGTGGTAATCAGAGCAGGGAGACGATCGTATGTTACAGGGACGTCAGATCCTCATCCGCCTGTTTTCTGTGTCAGAGTGTCGAAGAACATCCCCACCACCAAAGACGTGGAGCCTCTGCTGGAGATCGACGGAGACGTTCGCAGCTTTGAGGTCTTCCTGTCGTCACGGACGCCGGTCCTGACGGCCCGGGACATCCGCACCTTCCTGCCTTGCACCGTCAACCTGGACCCCAAACTCCGAGAGATCATAGCAGGTAACACGCAGTAATACTGCAAGTAGTACTATGAGTAGTACTACAAGTAATACTACACTTCCTGCCCCGTCCTCTCAGTGAACTGATGCAGATGTTTTCTCTCTGTCTGATCCAGATGTTCGTGCGGCCCGGGAGCAGATGAACATGGGCGGGGTCACATACCCGCCCCTCCCGCTGCAGGAGGCTCAGCCCCGCCCCTCCTCCATCTACAGCCAGGTGTCGTCGGCGTGCTCTCCCTCCGCCTCCTTCAGCGGGCCCTTCGCTCAGCCACCAGGGGGCGTCGTCTCCCCGCAGCCCCACAGCAGCTACTACAGCGGCATGGCCGGGCCGCAGCACCCCTTCTACAACAGGGTGAGTACAGGCCCCGCCCACTCATGCCACCTGATGATGTCATTCATACAGACAGGTAAACCCTCTGATGTGCTGAGCAACAGGTAACGCTGTGATGTCACCACCACCTGCTCACCTGGTTCAGGTTTATGATTTCTCTGTCACACGAGTCGTCTCCTGTTTTAAGTTTCCTCCGTCCTGTTGTTTGATGTTCGATCATCTCCATCAACATTATTTTGATTTTCTCCCTCCTCCTCCCCCTCCTCCCCCTTCAGCCATATTTCCCCCATCACCTTTACCAGCTGCCACGCCCCCTCGTGGCCACCTCCTACTCATCACACTTCCATCCTCGCCCGCTGCCTAAAACCTCCTGCAGCAGGGACGCCGCCGCCGCTGCACCTGTGAGTACGACACACACCTGAGACTGATGTGATGAATGAACAGTTAATGACGACTCGTGGCAGCAGGGGCGCCGTTTCAACTTTGAGTTTCTCCCAGATTTACCTTCGCAGCTTTCACCCTCTGGTCTCCTGACTCCTCCTCCGCTCGTCTTCTTCTTCTGTGGTGTCCTCTGGCTGCAGAGCTCAGGAAACATTTAGACGCTCTGAACCTGAAAACAGCTGCTGATCATTGTCATTGATCGTCAGAGGTGGAAGAAGAAAAGTACAACAAGTATTCAGTCTTTGAACTCAGCATGGGACGGTATGAAACACCTGTTTAGCGCCCCCTGGTGGTGAGTCAGAATCAATCAGTGCAGGACCGTGAGAGTTTTTAAAGTCACTCATTAGGATGTTGATCCTGATGTTGACCCAACGCTCGTTTGAAATATAAAGAAGTATAAAACAGAAATACTCAAGTAAAGTTCCTCAGAACTGTATTGAAGTACAATACTTGAGTAAATGTACTTAGTTACTCTCCACCTCTGATGATCACTCTGCTCACTCATTGGTCGTCTGTGTTTTCCTGATGTTTTCTCACCTGTGTTTCATTCACCTGTCTGTCTCTCCATCTCTCTGTCTCTCTCTCTCTCTGTCTCTCTCTCTGTCTCTCTCTCTCTCTCTCTCCTCTGTCTCTGTCTCTCTCTCTGTCTCTGTCTCTGTCTCTGTCTCTCTCTCTCTGTCTCTCTCTCTTCTCTGTCTCTGTCTCTCTCTGTCTCTGTCTCTCTCTCTGTCTCTCCATCTCTCTGTCTCTCTCTCTCTCTGTCTCTCTCTCTGTCTCTCTCTCTCTCTCTCTCTCTGTCTCTGTCTCTCTCTCTGTCTCTGTCTCTCTGTCTCTCTCTCTCTGTCTCTCTCTCTGTCTCTGTCTCTCTGTCTCTCTCTCTCTGTCTCTCTCTCTCTCTCTCTCTCTCTCTCTCTCTCTCTCTCTCTCTCTCTGTCTCTGTCTCTCTCTCTGTCTCTGTCTCTCTGTCTCTCTCTCTGTCTCTGTCTCTCTGTCTCTCTCTCTCTGTCTGTCTACAGTCTAAAGCTTCATCTTTGAAAAGGAAGCAGGTATTGAACTCTGACCTCTCCCTCCTTCCCTCCCCCTCTCAGCTAATAATAGTGCTCTGCCTACAGTTCCCAGCATGCACCTTGCCTGGACTAGCCTGTAGCTTCAATAGAGTAGCTGTCTGCTCTGCTCACAGTTTTAAAACTGTTAGGTTTGACCTTTGACCCCGTCACTTCCCCCCCCTCCACACTGTAAAAAATGTTAACTTTAGCATTTTAGATCCAGATTGATGCGTCTTTTTATTGCTGCCTCTCAGGGTGAAACTAACAGTTATTGATTATCTGTCGATTGTTTTCTTGATCAGCCGATTGGTTGGATCAAACCCGTGTGTGTGTGTTTGTGTTCAGGGTTCGGCCTCGGTCGTGTCGGGTGCTCCGGCCATCCTCCTCAGCTCCATGACGACGGAGGCCGTGTGTGAGCGTGTGCGTCAGATCGAAGGCATCGACCAGAGCATGATGGGACAGTACACCGCCACCATCAGGAAGGTTGGTGCCACAGCAGATCAGGTCTGAAACTGCAGTAGGTTGAACAGAGGTTTTAGATTTTCTCCGTCTTGTTTTCAGGCAAACGTTAACGGCAGAGTTCTGTCTCAGTGCAACATCGACGAGCTGAAGAAGGAGATGAACATGAACTTTGGAGACTGGCAGCTCTTCAGAGCCACGGTGAGTCCATGGCCTGAAAACAACCTCTTTGTAAGCTCTTTGTATTTGACTTGTAACAGGTCGTAGACGTCACCTGTCTCCTCCGTCTCCTGCTGCAGGTCCTGGACATGCGTCACATCGAGAGCCAGGTGCTGCACGAGGAGGCGGCCAGCGAGCAAGGCAGCGTGGTCGGCGGTCACAACGAAGCCGGAAGACGAGCCGTGGCTCCGCCTCACGCCGGCGCCGCCAACCCGGACGCTTCACCGATGTACAGCTTCAACCTGAGCTTCGAGGAGCTGAGCACGGTGGGACTGGACGAAACGGCCCGACACGGAAACATGCAGTGGATGGTAAACGCAGGAGGACAACCTTTGACCTTTACATCGGCTGTATTTGACAGGTAAAGAAATGACGCTCTGACTCTTCCTCTGTCCTCAGGGCGCAGCTCATCGCACCGCCAGCATGACCAGCCTCAACTCCCAGGAGTCGTCCAACGACATCTCCAGGCTGACAGACAAGCAGCAGGCCGAGTACCGCAACGCCTACCAGGAGTACATCGCCCAGATGGCCCAGCTGGAGATGGGCGGCGGCAGCGGGGAGAAGCCCGTCCAACCACAGCCCGGGCAGTTCATGACATCATCGTCATCTGAGGACAAGAGCAAAGATGGCGCCGAGCAGGACGGACGCAAATCCTTCACCAAGAGGAGCGGTGCCAAGCCGGCAGCAGACAACGCCGAGTTCGCCTCCAACGGAGACGCCCTGGACCCCATCACGGAGGAGGATGAGAAGGGTGACCACGGATCCTCCAAGTCCCTGCTGACCCGCAAGACCTCGGGCGAAAGAGGCGGGCTGTTCCAAGGCGCCGCTGACCTGAAGCTGAAGGCTGGCGGAGGGCTGCGCTACCAGAAGCTGACGAGCGACGACGAAGAGTCGGAGGAGTCAGATAACGCCCCCCTGCTGAAAGACGGAAAGAAGGCGGGAGACCCCAAACTGCCCGGTGGCTCTCTGGCACTGAAGGGGAAGGACTACCTGTCGGACGCCATGCTGGACAAGAAGGACTCGTCTGACTCTGGCGTGCGGTCCAACGAGAGCTCGCCCAACCACTCTCTGCAGGACGAGGAGGCGGACCTGTCACAGCTGGAGAGGGCCAACCTGATCGAGCTGGACGAGGAGAGTCTGGCCAGGAAGCGCGGCCTTCCCAGCAGCCTCAGCGGCCTCCAGGACCCAGCTGTCGCCCGCATGTCCATCTGCTCGGAGGACCAGTGCAGCCTGCTGGCCAGCAGCCCAGAGGAGAGCTGGCCCTCATCCAAAACCTACAACCTGAACCGCACGCCCAGCAACGTCACGCTCAACAACAACACCAACGCCCAGCAGGGCAACCGCCCCCGCCAGCCCACCGAGGGCTCCACCTCCTCCTCCAACCCCACCTCCTCCTCCTCCTCCACTGGCGACGTCATCATCTCCCCGAGCTCCGGGACCACCGGCACCTCTGGGACCACCGCCGCCACTAGGCCCGGTCCGAACAACGAGAACGTCCGCGTGGTCCACCTGAAGAGAGGCCTGAAGCCCGGAGACCCGCCGGAGATCTGCACCGTGTCCTCGGACACCGTCACCTTCGGCGAGGAGCGCGAGAGCATCCTGTGACCTCGCTGAGACGAAGAGAGCACTGAGGGTCCGCCAGGAGCCGCCTCCTCCCTCTGAACCAATCAGACACTTTGAATCAGATGTGAAACGACAGCCTCTGATTGGCTGAAATTTAAATAATTGGACTTTAAAACAGTAAAACCTCTGTTTGTCTGATGGGAGAAGGAGGAGCAGCTGCTGGAGGACCAGTAGTTTCAGTCTGTGTTGCATGCTCAGTAGAAAAACGTGAAGCTCAGTAGAGACGTAGAAACTTTAACTAGAAGCTGCTGCATGATGTTGTTGATGTTGTTGTTGTTGTTGTTGTTGTTGTTGTTGTGGTGGTGACGTGATTTTTGCCTCCAGGAAACAACAGTTATTTGTTCCTGCAGATGTTTAACAGCTGGACCTGGAGCAAGTTTAACATTTTAATATTCACAGCTGAACGATTTGACAAACTCTAACTCTCTGAACTGATGTGATGATGAAACCTCAGAGTCTGTGGTTGTGTTTCCAGCTCCTGACTCTCAGAGCCTTGTCTCTGTGTGACAGACACACTCACCAATCAGAAGTCAGAGCCACTGTGGAAACGCCCACTAACAAAAACAAAATGGCTGCCACCTCAGAGGAGAAGCTGCTGCAGGCGTCTGTAGGTCTGTAAGTATGGAAGTTAAAGAATGACAAAACTGTCAGACGATAAATACACAGGATAAAATTACGACTTCAAGATTGAAATCATGAATTAATAATTTGAAAAAGCAGCTCGTTAAAATCCTGAGATGGTGCTTCTCATGCTCAGATTATATTCTCTGACTTAGCATTAGCTACAGTTAGCATCACAAAACTTACATTTGAATTTGGGCTAGCGTACTCTGCCCAAATGTGAAACTAATTATGTGGGCAAGTTTTTAAGTTCAGAACATTTAAAGTGCAAAATCCTGAAAAAAAACACCTGGAAGGAAGCTGGTGGTGAGGTCGACGCGTCGCTGCGTTCAGGGACAGAAGCTGCTACAGACGGACAGACCACAGACGTCATAAAGTCTAAATGAAATATCAGAGTTTGTTTTTCTTCCAGCTCAGTTACAGGAGGTTAAACTAATGCTCCGTCATGTTTTACATGTTGACCTCAGCCTGCAGGTCTGTCAGGGTCCACAGCAGAACTGAAGCTTCATCTGAAGTCTGACTTTAGTTAAACAGTGACAGGAGATTTGATTTTAAAACAGGAAACATAGTTTTCTCCAGGTCTGATGTTAGATTCTTTAAACACAGCAGAAATAATCAATATCCACTGTTTGATGTTCTGAACCCTGACGACCACATGGACCAGGTTCTGTTCTGGTTCCTGAACCGAAATCTGAACCAAAAATAAATCAGCTGTGAGTCTGAGAATCTGTAATAACAGGAGATCAGTGACCTGGACTAGGTCTCTGGACAGAACCGGATCAAGACCCAGAGGTGACTCAGTGGGTCAGAGGAATCAGTGGAGCTTAAGTGAACCTGGAGCTGATCAGCGGATCCTGGTCTCAGATCCAAATTTAAAGTGAATGTTTTCATTGATTGTGAAGGATCTGGTTCTGTTCTGAGGAACAGACCTGATCAGTGTGAATCAGTATTAACTCGTCGTTAACTCGTATCAGTGTTGATGTTGGTGAAGAGACCGAGTCGTTTCTAGTTGTTTTTTTATTTAAACTTTATTCACAGTTTTAATCAGAGCTGAGACTGAGGAACAAAACTGTTTCACTTATAAAATATCAAACTGACTTCATCTGACGGAGAGAAACTGCTGGATGCTAACGTTAGCCGTGTAGCTACAAACACAACCTTTAAACCTGAAGTTTAAAATATGAAAATTAATTTTTAGAAACAGAAAAACTGAATAGTTGTGATCAGTCTCAGATCTGAAGCTGCATGTTTCTGTCTCAGTGCTCTCTACCTGTAATACCTGTAACCATGTGACCTGTGACCACGTGACTGATCATGTGACTGTAACCATGTGGCTGTGATCATGTGACCTGTGCTTCACTTAAACAGAATAAACTGGATGTTAAACGTTGTTTCTGATTCATGACTGATTTTTATTTTTCTGCAGCAGTAGGACTCAGAGTACTCAGATACTTTACTGAATAAAGAGTATAACTACTAGAGTACAAAAATACTCATTACAAGTAGAGGTCCTGTATCTTAAAGTACAGAAGTAATCTGAGTGAAGGAGGTGGAGCTGTGGTCTGAGCAGGAGATACTTTACTCAGTAACTCCTACACAGGCTCACAGTTACTGAGTAAATGTACTCAGTTACTTCAGTTACACACCAACAGAGATTACTGTCAGCTCAGTCTGATGATGAAGACTCCACAGTAACTTCCTGTCAGGAGCAGAGTGGTGGAAAGTAACTAAGTACTTTTACTCAAGTTGAAATACTCAGTTTTTACTGCATTTATTTTAAACCTCTCGTTCATAAATTATAACAAATAATGATGTTTTCAAAAAGAGAAAACTTTATTGATCCCAGAGGAATCTACAAAGTTAACTGTGGAGCAGCAGAAGTAATCGAGTATTTTTATCTTTTTGTTTGAGACTGAATCTGAATCTTTTCTGTGTAAAACTGATTCAGTTCAAACATTTTTCACTTCATCTGAAAATCAATTATTGATTTCAATAAATAATATTGATCAGATTTGATGTTAACAGGAAACACTGAGGCACCGCTCCTGTCACAATAAAAGTCCTCTAACCTTTCAGAATAAGAGCTCAGTGACCTCAGAGTGCAGCGGTGACTTCCTGTCAGAGAGGAGGAACACCTGAGGTCACGTGATTCACATCAGCAGGAGAAAAGGTAAAAACAGCACGTGCTGTAGAAACAACATTTCATGAATCTAAAGATCATGTCGGAAAATGACGAACTTCCACAGTAAAGTTTCATTTATCAGAGTCTTATTTTGACGATCAGACAGGAAGTGACGTCCAACAGAGAGGAAGCTGAAGGAGCTCTGAAGTCCAAAATAAAAGCTCAGGTCCTGTTTACATCAGAGTTTAACTGATCTGATCCAGACTCCATCAGGTCGTCAGTCGATCTTAATTCAGTGAAAAAAAACCCCTGCAGATTCTCAGAGGAGTCCTGCAGAGACAGAGTCAGGATCCTGATGAAAACCAGAATCTTCCCATCGTGTCAAATAAAAACAGAAGATGGTTTGAACGGATCCACGTCTGGATCTACTTCCTGTCGACTGAAGAAGAAACGAGAAATAAAACAATAAAACCACAGGTGAGAGTTTGGAGTCTCTGATCTTCACACAAGAGGGCGCCACCACATCCTGACAGACCTCACTGTGACCTCTGCACAGTCTGAAACCTCCCTCACCAGAGTTTGTATTAAACTAATGTTTTGTTTTGTTTGGATATTGGACATGTTTTAAACATCTCTATATATCACTACCAGACTCCATTGACAAAAACAGGGATTTAACCAGGAGCTGCTGGAATACCACTGCCTCCATCTGTTAGTGTGTCTGTGTTACTGTGTGACTTTCAGTGGTGGAAGAAGTAATCAGATACTTTACTGAAGTAAAAGTACCACACAGTAACACAAACACACTAACAGATGGAGGCAGTGGTATTCCAGCAGCTCCTGGTTAAACCCCTGTTTTTGTCAATGGAGTCTGGTATGAGTGTGTGTGTGAGTGTGTGTGAGTGTGTGTGTCTCCTCACCACGTCAGTGCAGCAGTGTCTGGTCCTCCACGACCTCTGGATATTTTCTGGGAGAATCACTGGACTGTAGAGACACAGGGTCAAAGGTCAGAGGTCAAATCCTCCTGTGACGTGTTTCTATTTCACACGTCAAAGTTTCCTCAAGTGAAAGTGAAGAAATAAAATAAATAAACCAACGATCAACAAAAACTGAATGAATAAAAATCTGCTGTCGGATCTGAATCAACTCAACAGGAGCTGAGCTGCTCAGACC
Source organism: Lates calcarifer (assembly GCF_001640805.2). Taxonomy (NCBI): domain Eukaryota; kingdom Metazoa; phylum Chordata; class Actinopteri; family Centropomidae; genus Lates; species Lates calcarifer. The sequence continues at coordinate 13,154 of NW_026115920.1, forward strand.
AGGTCCAGACCAGGACCAGGATGTGTGAGGGTCTGACCTTGAGGACCACACAAACATCTGGACCCTGGACCAGAATCAGAACCACAGGTTTTTATTTCACACAGGAAACTAAATAAACTTTCATCTGAATATTAAACAGAAAGAAATTTAATGTGATATAATAAAGAAATCTGCAGTTAGAAGTTTAACAGAGACGTAAACAGACTGATCAGTCATCGATCCCTGATCAATAAGCACATGAACTCCCTGTGTCTCACCTGGCAGGTGTGGGTCCTGTCAGCGGGGCTCCGGCCGCTCTGTGGCCGCTGTTGGAGCTGCTGTAGCGGGTCACAGCGGAGCGGCTGCCCCCGCTCCTCTCCTCGGTCTCCGGCCGGGCAGGAGGCGTCCAGCTCGGTCTGCAGGTCCAGGATGTAGTCGATGACGTGCTGTAGGATCTCCACCCTGCTGGCGGCCCGTCCGGGCGGCAGACCCGGAACCAGCTGCCGCAGCAGCCGGTAACACAGGCTCATGTCCTGCAGCAGGAGAGCCGGGACCGGATATTCCTCCGGGCTCTTGTTGCTCCGGCTCCGGCTGCTGGAGCCCGGAGCGCCGCTGCTCCTCCTCCTCCTGCCCGCTGACAGCACCGGGCTCCTGGCTCTCATGTCTCCTGTTGGATGGTGAGTTTCACATGAGCCGAACCACCGGACCTGCAGGTACCGGTCCACACAGGGTGTGAGACCTGCGAGTACCTCCGAGAGACCAGAACCGGACAGAAACCATCAGACCACCACGATCCACCTGAGAAACCTGACCCCTAACAAGAAACTGAGCAAAACGCGGACTGACGGAGGCTCTTATCCTCTGAGCTGGACGCTCATTGGCTCAAACATCACGTCAGTCATCCTGTGGAGAGAGCTGATTGGCCCCTGGTCAGCCAGTCTGTGAGCTCACCTGTCACCTGCTGCTCCAGGAGCTGAACCAGGATCAGACTCTGATGGTCAGAGCGTTTTATTCTGTCTCTGCAGCTTTAACTTAAAAACATATCGAATAAAATAAATATTGATCGTCACATTAATCGATCAGAAGAGAAACAACAGCTGATCCATGAATTCACGTGTTTCTCCGTCAGTGTCACGTCATGTGTTTGTCACTCAGAGGTCAGAGGTCGTGCACTGACTCTTCATCAGTGATTTTCACCTGAACGATGAGCAGGATCAGTCTGAGTGTTGGAGGGCGGAGACACAGGATCTAACTAAGCTCTGTGTGTTTTTATTTCACTGTGTCTTTAAGTGCAGCTGCTGTAAACCATTTCAACCTGTTGTAAATGTCTGATCCAGATAAAGACTTCACCGACTTCCTCAAAGGTTTGTGATCGATATTTACGTTTTTACAGCGAATATTCAAAACTTTACAGCGTCAGGACTCAGACTGAGCAGAACTTTAATATTTGAACTCTGCAGCTGTGGATTCTTCTTCTTCTTAGAGCCAGTGTTTGGTTTCTGTCTTTATCTCTGAGAGTCGTGGGTTCAGGTCGATGCTACTCTCATGTCCCTACAGGACACATGAAGCTTCAGGTCCTTCAGACTGTCACCATTCTGCCTCCATGTTTGGACAGTTTGACTACATTTTATAACTAGAAGCACCAGTGTGACTGTTCTCAGGTCTATACACTGATTTATTTACCCTCCATCAACTCTGACCACCACGTCTGATTTTCTGTATGAGTTATTGTTGTGCTGGTTCTCTGCCCGTGGAGAGTAAACCAGGTGAAGATAACTGGAGTTAATGACACTCGTCACTGTAAAAAGAAAAAGGTCATTAAGAACTGTACATCAGCTGTTCTCAGTCTCAGCATCTTTTACACAAAGAAGCTAAAATGAGAGTAGTCTGTTTGTCGTCTGATTACAAATGTAACATCAAGCTCCTGAAAACAGGAAACATATCTTCACTAAATATCCTATTAAATCTTTTATGTTTTCCCCTTTTGTTTTGCAACATGTTGATTTTTCTAACAATCATGTGACACAAGTGAAAGCATCACTGCACAGTTTAATGTTCTCTCTGTCTTCTTTTATAGCAGAAGAACAAGGACATGGACTTCTCAGAGGGTGAAATTGCACTTGACCCAGATTATGCAGATTATTATAATGATAACCTGGAAGAACCTTGTTCTTACCAGAACAACCACAGGCTGGAGCAGGTGGTCGGTCCGTACGTCCACTCAATCATCTGCATCCTGGGCTTCATTGGGAACAGCCTGGTGATCATCACCTATGCCTTCTACAAAAGGACCAAGTCCATGACTGATGTCTACCTGCTCAACGTGGCCATCGCAGACTTGCTGTTCGTGGTGGCGCTGCCTCTCATCGTCTACAACGAGCTGACATCATGGTCGATGGGGCCGGTGGCCTGTAAGCTGCTGCGTGGCTCCTACAGTGTGAACCTGTACAGCGGCATGCTGCTGCTTGCCTGCATCAGCGGCGACCGCTACATCGCCATCGTCCAGGCCCGTCGCAGCTTCAGACTGCGCTCACTGCCCTACAGCCGGGTCATCTGCGCCGTCGTCTGGATCTTTGCCATTCTGCTGTCCGTCCCCACCTTCTACTTCTACAACTGGTACGAGCCGTCCCACAACAACCTCATGTTGGGGACCAATATGACCGACATGTTTGATGGAGAGGGGACCAATCTGACCAACTTCTGGGACATCTTCATGCTGGGTGGACAGACGAATCAGACTTCCAGGACTCCACAGTACGTCTGTGAGTTCAGGTTCGAGAGCAACAATACAGCCTTGAGTACCAAAGTGGCCATCCCCAGCACCCAGCTGGCCGTGGGCTTCTTTCTGCCGCTGCTCATCATGATCTCCTGCTACACCGCCGTCATCATCACGCTGCTTAGAGCCAGGAACTTCCAGAGGCACAAGGCGGTGCGGGTGGTGCTGGCTGTGGTGTTGGTGTTCATCGCCTGCCACCTGCCCTACAATATCACACTGCTTTATGACACCGTCAACATGTTCCAGCAGGGGGAGTGTGAAGTGTTGGACAACCTGCAGGTAGCCAAGACGGTGACACAGACCATCGCCTACCTGCACTGCTGCCTGAACCCGGTACTGTATGCCTTCGTCGGGGTGAAGTTCAGGAACCACTTCAGAAGGATCATGCAGGACCTGTGGTGTCTGCGGAAGAGGTACATCGCCCCACGCCGCTTCTCCAGGGTCACCTCCGAGATCTACATGTCCACTCGCCGCTCGGTGGATGGATCCAGTGAGAACGGCTCGTCTTTCACCATGTGAAGACGTCTGCTGGGTTCATCTGTGGAGCTGATTGTTGTGGACAAGAAACTTCCTGTTAAACCCAAATAACACAGGAGCTCGAGGTCTGCAGGTCTCTGAGAGTCCAAACTGGACTCAAGTCTGTAAAACATTTAGTGATGTTGTGTTGCTTCAAGCTGTGGTTCTCAGGGAGTCACAGGATAAATCGCAGGGTTATCAGATGATAATATCCCCAAGCTACATCTCAGTCTTACATGCAGCTTACTGACCTCCTCCCTTTACCTGACCAAAGCCACAACATGTTGTCAGTCCTAGACGCCATCTTTTGATTCGGCCATCTTGGTTGTAGTTCCCTTATTTAAACCACGTAGCTTAAAACAAAGGGTCCATCTTAAATCAGCCATCATTGTCTGTAGTGTTTGTAGATTAGGTTAGATTTAGTATTTTGTTCGAATAAAAACTTTTGAACTCTGAATGTTTTGCTGGTCTGTTTAATGTGTGAAAGTGAAAATCACCAATGTCTTGATTTTGATTGTAGTTATTAAATTAATTATTGAAATAGATAGACAGTAAATCTTAGACTGACAGTTTCACACATCGTACTTTAAAACAATATACTGTCTTTAAAATACCAGCTGTTAATGAACACCTCTGTTTTCAGGTCCAACAGGTTTTAACCCAATACCAACCATGACCTCGTTCTAACACACACACACACAGGGATTGTGTTACTGTATTCACTGTGAATAATGAGACTCTGCATTAATGAAGCACAAATGTAGGACGTACAATTCTCTGTAAGTTGAAGCATTAATGAAGCTGCTGGTCAGAGCTGGTGTAAAGTGATGAGTGTGTATTCACAGGTGATCAGGGTTAAAGGTCAGAGTGTTCTCTAACCCGTGGTCCAGGTGGAGTTCCTGCAGGAACTCGCTCATTCTCAACATTTGCAAAACAAACAACAAAAGCCTGTTGTGAGTCCTGTGTTATGAAAATGTCTGTGAGTCCTAACAGTAAAACACGTCTGTGGCCTCACACATTTGAATATTTGATATATTAGCCAGAGGCCGTGTTGTTTTGCATATTCCAGCTGCATGTTGGTGGATCAGAGCGACGCCGCCGAGCTGCAGGAGGACGCCGATCGAACTCAGCGATAAGATGCAAAGTGTGAGGGCGGTTTTATACAGCTGAACAAATGTCACAGCTGCTGAGCCTCCGGACATAGGAAAGATTAAAACTACAGTCAAATGAGAGATCAGCTCTATATACAGTACATATACAGCAACATCACAGCTCAGGACAGAGACACCTGTCCACATCTGTCCAACACCTGTCCAACCAGAGGAGGAGAGACAGACTCTGTTCTGTCTGTTACAGAGTTCAGTTTAGAGAAATATTCTGAGGGAACAAAGCTTTATGAATAAAATCAGCTTCACTTGACTTGTATAAATGTTGAATCAGCAGAGTCAGAAAACGACCTGAAGATGGTTAAAAAGCATTTAAGTGTTTAAATGTGAAACATATTAAAACTAACAGGAACTAAAAGTTGTGTAACCATCAACCAGACTGCAGCAGCAGCACAGAGCTAACAGGCTAACAAGCAGTAAAGATAAAAATAAACTCCATAGAGGATCGATCATCAGGCGACTGTTGACTTCAGCTGTTCATGAAATCACAGATGACTTTAACAGCCAGTATTGTTCTGTATGAACCTGACTTTACTTCTATTCAATCATTGTCCTGGTGTGTGTGTTAATCTGGTGCTAACAGTGTGTGTGATGTGTTCAGGGGCAGATGTTGCAGCTGGACGGCTGTGGTCCTGCAGGAGCCTTCAGGGGCCACACTCTCTGGCTGGAGGAGCAGCTCTGCAGCTGGTTGGTTTGTAGCAGGACTCTGCTGACCATCAGGTAGCAGGAGGAGGGGAGGGGATGAAAGGCAGAGACACAGCTGCCCCCCCCCACCCGCTGGGCTTCACCACCCCGGCCAGGAAATGTCATGTCCAGCATCTGGTGTGGAGCTGCAGAGCCAGCAGCCTCCTCTTCATCCTCATCACAACCAAACGCTCTGAACTGCAGAGAATCTAACTGCTGATGTTCATTTGACATCAAAGAACCAACCGACAACGTAAAACACAAACTCTGATTCTTCAGATACTGAGATATGTGTGGTCTGTGAGTCCACCTCAACCTGAGACATCTGAGACCTCTGAGACCTGAAACCTCTAAAACCTCTAAAACTCTGAAACAACCCAACTTTTTAACTGTTAATTATACAATTAAAAAACATTGTTTCCAAATAAAAAACCTCCTCACTTTTAAAGGCTGTCATACTTAAGAAAGTCCTCACAATTTAAAATGTCCTCAGTTTTAAAGATTTCATAAGTGTCCTCACAATGCTAAATGTCCTCACTTTCCAGGTATAAAACCTGGGGGAAGTTTGAAGAAACCTGGGCTGAATTTGAAACTTGTTTCTGTCACAGAAGTTTAAATGAACTCAGACATATTTTGATCTTTGTTTTTAACTTGTTGTAGAAACACTCATCATAATTCAGGTCTGAATGTTAAACAGAGCCGCAGCTGCTGAATCCAAACCCTCAGGACCAGAGACTCAACATCTGTCCTCCTCCTGCAGCCAAAACAGGGTTACCATGGTAACCATCCTCCTCCTCCTCTTCATCACCTCCTGTTCACAGGAGGGGACTGGGGGTTAACTGGTTAGCATGCTAACAGGACAACATTTCTTCAGACTGGTCAGTAAACAGCTGTTAATGCTAATGTTAGCTACATAGCAGAATCTTACATATAGCTGCTTTAAGTCAGTTTTAATGCAAAAATACCAAATTTTTAAAGTTTCCAGCTTCTTGAATGGAAAGAGTTGCTGCTTTTACTTTTAATTATTTTAAAGAAAATTTTAAAGAAAGAATTTTAAAGAATTTTAAAGGGTTGATAAAGATAGAAAAAAACTTTATTGATCCCTTGGATAAATTCAGGTTCAACACCATAAAAAGAAAAAACACATATCTTACTGAGAGGGAGAACAACATATCTTTAAAGGACAAACATACAAAGTACATCTCTGCAGTGGTGCAATAAAGTTCCATAAAGTTCCAGACTCTGTTGTGTCTGTCCAGATGCTGTTCTGTAGACTGGTAGTAGTCTTTATATTATAATATATTTACAGTGTCTAAAGTCTGATCTGAACCAAACTAAAGAAAACACAGTAAGGTGTCCTTCAGTAAAGTCAGAACTCAGCAGCAGAACATGAAGTATTTTTATTGAACTCTCTGCTGTTAAACAAAATGCTGCTGTCGTCCTCCTGCAGCTATTTATCCACTAATCTCTAATCTCTAGTCTCCTCCCTTGTCTCTTCCCCCTCCTCCTCCCTTGTCTCCTCCCCCCTCCTGCAGCCCTGACCAGCCGGTGAACACAGATTGTGTGAATAATAGATGCAGCTCAGTGTCTCTGTAGTGGAGATAAACTGGTTTCTCTTTGATCCAGCTGAAGAGACTGACTCAGCAGCCAGACCTCTGAAAAACTCTCATCACTCATCAACTGACAGTTTAAATGTTTCTGTCTGACAGTCTGTTAGTTTTATGATCCTGAAGAAGAAATATACAAAGTCTCAGAGAAAACAAGTCAGTCATCTCTAAATAAAGTCTGAAAACTTCTCTTATTCTTTTTATTAAATAACTTTGTAAAGTGATTCAAAGATTATGTTTCACTACTCATAAATCTAAGAACCTAATCTGATTTAGTCCCTTTCCAGACCCAGTCTGGAACAAAAGTAAAATGGATTACGTGATCATGGATAGCAAAAAAAAGGATTACCAAATCCAGATCAATTTTATCCAGATTAAACCTTTTGAAAAACCGGGCCCAGGACACAGACTGAGAGACACAGACTCAGAGAGGATGATGGGAGTCAGTCCTGGAGTAATGACTCCATCTAGAGGCTGAAACAACTCAGTGCAGTGGAGACCAGGCTCCACCAGGTGGCGCTAAAGACCAGGTAACATTAATACAACATCAGCAGTTTGTCCTGCAGAGAGTGAGTTTCTGACATAAACACAGAAAGGTAAACTGCTCCTTCTTCTACTGCTAATCCTTAAAATGATACTGTCTGTTAGCATGAATGGTCCCTGTTGCTGCCTGGCTGGAGGTGTCGGTGGACGATGAGGAGATATTTGCTGAAAAAAACGTATCATATTAGAATCAGTGACTATATCTTTAGTGAAGAGTTTTCATCAGTGTGGTGACGGTGGATCATTGTTGACTCTGAGTTTACAGAATATAAAAATATCAGGAAGAAATGTCATGAATATCTTAGAGATATGATTTTGAACTAATGTCATGTTTCAGCTTTTGGCTACAGAAAATGACTCATTACCTCTGTTTGGGGTGAAATCTGGTTAAATACAATCATCTGCTCTGGATCTGTGACTGGTGCTGACAACACTTTCTACGCAGAACTAATCATTTCCAATACCACATGCATAAGTCTACTAGGTCTGTTGTTTGTAGAACTGTAACAGAATATTTTTACACTAAAACAGATTTAACTTGTCAAACACGTCTGAAGAAATAATAATTTCTTGAAAACACATGAACATTAACTTAGGTTTGTCTGAACTCAGTGATTCAAAGTGAAACCAAAGTGAAACCTCATCCACCACCAACATTTAAACCACAGGACTGAAGCTGCTGTCACTTCCACAGACTCTCAGACCTACAGATCACACAGAGACACTGAGGAACCCAATGACCAGATCCAGAACCCAGGATACAGAGGTTCAGTGAATATGGTGTTGAAGGTGTAGAGGTGGATCAGTTTGTCAGAGGAGACTCTGTAGAAGGACAGAGAGCCAGCAGGACAGTCCACATACACTGCTACTCTGTTAGAGACAGAGGAGGAGGAGGTGATGGATGTTCCTCTGTTATTGTGCCAGACAGAGTAACGACCATCAGAGCAGCTCAGACTCCAGGACTGATCATTTCTTCCAAACAAACAGTCATTACTGCTTCCTTTCCTTCTGATTCCTCTGTAACTCACTGAGATATAAACCAGTCCTCTCCACTCGACCTCCCAGTAACAGCGACCAGTCAGACCAGTTCTACACAGCAGCTGAGGCCAGTGATCAAATCTGTCTGGATGATCAGGATATGACTGATCCTCTCCCCATGTCACCTTCCTGTTGTTGTCAGACAGTTTGAGGAATCTGTTCACTGTGTTTGTGTCCACTTCCAGTTCACAGGCGTCTGATGGAGAGAACAAGACACAACACAGCTGCAGTTTATCATCAACATTGTATTTAAACACAAACTGACAGTTTGCTGTTTCATCATCATTAGTCAAATTAAATCCACACTTACACTTCCTGAGACCAGGTTTTAACCTCTGCTCTCCACCATGATCCACCCTGGAGGAAGAAACACAGTCAGAATGATTTTCTATCCAACATGAGTCCTAACTGCTGTTCAACATGAAGCAGAGTTCCTCAGTGTGTCAGTGTGACACAGAAACAGGCTGAAACTCATCTGTCTGAACGGTTTCCTTGTTTCTTTCACTTGTGATTGTGAGGAGATGATGAGGAAAAGATATTTTGATGTCCAAACAACCTCAACAACCAAGAGTCATCACTGATCTGCTCTGTGGCAGCTCTAGAGGATACTCAGGGGGAGAATCATGAATTAAAAGAAAAGAGACATTAAGTTCTTGTCATCTGTCCATCTCTTCTTACTTGAGAGTGGCCAGTATCCAGTCTGGATCCTCCAGTCCAGCAGACAGCAGCTTCACTCCTGAGTCTCCTGGATGATTGTAGCTCAGGTCCAGCTCTCTCAGATGAGAGGGGTTGGATCTCAGAGCTGAGGCCAGAGAAGCACAGCCTTCCTCTGTGATCAGACAACCTGACAGACTGGAGTTAAGGAAATACAGTTAACTCAGTGTTTTAGAAAATTATGTCAGCAGGAAAATCCTACAAATGTTTAATATCTTCACTGACAAGAACATATTGAAAAGGAGGGAAACAAACAGCTGTATCCTGACCTGAGAGTTTCCAGTGAACAGTGTGAACTCTTCAGTCCAGCAGACAGCTTCTTCACTCCTGAATCCTGCAGGTCATTGTTACTCAGGTCCAGGTCTCTCAGACTAGAGGACTGGGAGCTGAGAACTGAGGACAGAGCTTCACAGCTTCTTTCTGAGAGGTTACAGCCACTCAGCCTGGAGAGGAATCACAAAACAAAAGAAACTAATTACAAGAATTGTGTTTTTGTCTTGACTGAAGGAAAAGAGTTCTTCAGATGGATACATCTGCACGTACAGAGCTTTGTTGGAGGCTTTGACCACTGGCAGCAGCCTCAGAAGAGCCTCCTCTGAAGCAGAGTATTTCTTCAGGTCAAACACGTCCAGATCTTTTTCTGATGACAGTAAGATGAAGACCAGAGCTGACCATTGAGCAGGAGACAGTTCATCTGTGGAGAGACTTCTTGATCTAAGGTGCCATCGGATCTCATTAACTAGAGAACGATCATTCAGTTCATTCAGACAGTGGAACAGGTTGATGCTTTTCTCTGGAGACAGATTCTCACTGATCTTCTTCTTAATGTACTGGACTGTTTCCTGATTGGTCTGTGAGCCACTTCCTGTCTGTGTCAGCAGACCTCGTAGGAGAGTCTGATTGGTCTGCAGTGAAAGACCCAGGAGGAAGCGGAGGAACAAGTCCAGGTGTCCATTTGGACTCTGTAAGGCCTTGTCCACAACACTCTGGTAGAGATGTGCTGGTTCAGGTTTGTCTGGGAAGACTTTAGACCGCAAGGAGGAGAAAAGTCCAATTAACCAGTATGATGATTGTTCCTCTGACATCAGATTGACTCCAGAGTTGATGAAGGTCAGATGGACATGAAGAGCAGCCAGAAACTCCTGAACACTCAGATGGACGAAGCAGAACACCTTGTCCTGGTACAGTCCTCTCTCCTCTTTAAAGATCTGTGTGAACACTCCTGAGTACACTGAGGCTGCTCTGATATCGATGCCACATTCTGTCAGGTCTGATTCATAGAAGATCAGGTTTCCTTTCTGCAGCTGCTCAAAAGCCAGTTTTCCCAGAGACTCAATCATCTTCCTGGTCTCTGGACTCCAGTGTGGATCTCTCTCACCTCTTCCATCATACTTGACGTTCTTCAGTTTGGTCTGAACCACCAGGAAGTGGATGTACATCTGAGTCAGGGTCTTGGGCAGCTCTTCTCCCTCTCTGGTTTTCAACACATCCTCCAGAACTGTAGCAGTGATCCAGCAGAAGACTGGGATGTGGCACATGATGTGGAGGCTTCGTGAGGTCTTGATGTGGGAGATGATCCTGCTGGCCTGATCCTCATCTCTGAACCTCTTCCTGAAGTACTCCTCCTTCTGTGGGTCAGTGAACCCTCTGACCTCTGTCACCATGTCAACACACTCAGGAGGGATCTGATTGGCTGCTGCAGGTCGTGTGGTTATCCAGAGGCGAGCAGAGGGAAGCAGTTTCCCCCTGATGAGGTTTGTCAGCAGCACGTCCACTGAGGTGGACTCTGTAACATCAGTCAGGATCTCAGTGTTGTGGAAGTCCAGAGGAAGTCGACACTCATCCAGACCGTCAAAGATGAACACAACCTGGAACTCTTCAAACCTGCAGATTCCTGCTTCTTTGGTTTCAGTAAAGAAGTGATGAACAAGTTCCACCAAGCTGAACTTTTTCTCTTTCAGCACATTCAGCTCTCTGAAAGTGAATGGAAATGTGAAGTGTATGTCCTGGTTGGCTTTGTCTTCAGCCCAGTCCAGAGTGAACTTCTGTGTTAAGACTGTTTTCCCAATGCCAGCCACTCCCTTTGTCATCACTGTTCTGATTGGTTCATCTCTTCCAGGTGAGGCTTTAAAGATGTCTTCTTGTCTGATGGTTGTTTCTGGTCTGTCTGGTTTCCTGGATGCTGTTTCAATCTGTCTGACCTCATGTTCATCACTGACCTCTCCAGTCCCTCCCTCTGTGATGTAGAGCTCTGTGTAGATCTGATTCAGAAGGGTTGGGTTTCCTGCTTTAGAGATCCCCTCAAACAAACACTGGAACTTCTTCTTCAGGTTTGACCTGAGTTTATGTTGACAAACTGCAGCATGAATTTCTGAATGAACAAACAGATTAAATTAATAAATAACTTATAAAGTCAACATTTCATCCCCCTAAAGAATGAGTACATGAACATATTTCCCTCCATGTGTTGAGACGTCAGTAAATGTCTCATTTCTCCATCATGTTAAATCTTTAGAGAAATCCTCTTACTGCTCTGCAGACAGTCAGCCAGCTCCTCCTGCTTCATTCTCCTCAGGAAGTTCACTGTGATCTTCAGAAACTCCTCTCTGCTGCTCCTCCTCTGCTCTTCATCCTCACCGTCCAACACCTCCTCATCCTCCCTCTGACTCTCTAAGCATTCTGGGTAATCTGGTCTCAGGACCCTCTGAACTCTCTTTAGCTCCTTCTTCACAAAAGTGATGATGTTCTCCTCCAGCAGCTGGAACAGATGATAAACTGAACATTGAATTTAAACTGGTAGAAAACAACCTGTGATTCATGTGTCAGTCTGAAGGCCTGCTGGTCTAAACAGAGCAGCATGGAGACTGTTAGGACCTGAATGGTAGTTCAGCATTTAATCTGTGGTTGATGTAGTTCAACAGTACATGTACAGACCATCAATATGGAGTCCAGGTCTGGTTGATGCTGCTGGGCAGACTGATCACTGTGGACCTCTGAGCTCTGCTGCTGAACTCTGTGGAGAAAACATCAACTTTAAGGAAAATGAATGACTCCAATCTGACACAACTTATTACAGGAGACTGATGAGTTCAGGTTCCTCCAGTGATGAAGTGAGGATGGCAGGTGACTGGCAGACGACTCAGTCATGAGTCAAGAGGAAGAAGGAAATGAGGATGTTTCACAGGAGGTGTATGGTTCAGTAACAGTCTGTGTCTACCTCAGTAACTAAATACACAACAAGTCAGGGTCTCATCAGTCTTAGCTGGGTCACCTTGTTGAAGGAGTCTGATGCTAAAAGACCATAAAGGCCTGATGACCCCTGGTCACATCAGTCATGAGGAGAAGAACTCTAAGACCTTGGATCAGTTTAGATTCATCTTCCTGCTCAGTGAAGAAGGGAAGATATTCTTTGTTCTCATCAACAGAGGATCATAGAGTTCCTCCTCAACAACTACAACAGTGACAAGTCAGAGCAGAAAGGATTCCCAGACCACCAGAGAACCTGGAACCCACAGGGGAAGTCACCCAGCTCATCAGGGACAAATGTGAGAACAAGGGAAACCTGGTTCTGCTGTGGTTGGACCTCATGAAGGTCTTTCATCAGAAATGTGGTTAAACTCCTCTTCTCTCTGGATGGTTCCCCAGGCCCACATATCTCAGAGAAACCAGTCAGGAGCCTTGGTAAAATCTCTGACTGCAGTCTTTGAGATACAGCTGCTGTTCAGTCAACCATTCAGGAACTCAGTGTCCAGCTCACTGGTGAGGACAAGTCAGACTTACCTGACAAGTTTAAAGCCTGAATGTCCTCTGATGTCCCTCTGAGGAGGATCAGCAGCTACCTGAGCAGGTAGTTCAGTCCTACAACAGACTATGAAGCTCTGGACCAAGACATGATTCCTCTTCTCAGGAGAGTCAGATAATAAGAAAGTTCAGTTTGAAATTCTTACCTTCCATCAGCAGGTTGATCATCTTTAAAGTTAATAGGTTCAATCATAGACCCGTCACTCTTCATGGACAGACAGCTGGGTTCAGGAGAGTCTGGTCTCTGCTGCTGCTTCCTGATACAAACAAACAAGAGACAAATGAAAAGTAGTTTGAACCTGAAAAAAGATGAAATGTGGGCAGACTGTCAGCAGCTGAAATGTTAGCTAACAAAGAGAAAAACACCTACAATAGACATTACTCAGTGCTGGAGTTAAAGGACTGGATGTCCGGTTGCCTTCAACTCTAGCACTTCAGACTACCATGACTTAGATAACTGAGCACCTCTATAAACATATAATAGACTTTAAACTACGAATCTTATGTTTCATGATTAAATGTTAAATGTAATATATTACTTGGCTATTAACTCATTAACTCATTAACTGAATGCTTTGGTTTCCCTGCAACATCAGAAAGAGGACCTGGAGGAGGTGTGTTACATCTCAGTGTTGTCCTGCAGGGGGCAGCATAGACCTGCCAATGCTGAATAAAAAGCTCTGGACGTTATAGGGAGTTGGTTCTTTCTGACATGTCTGTGTCAAAGTGAAAAACAATCAACTGTCCAATCACAGCTTGGATGTAGCACTATGAGCTGAGCTAACACCAGGACTCCACTCAAAAGATCAATAAAACCAACCACTAACCACTTTTATTTGACCTTGATGGAAAGTGTCATGAGGTCAAATAAAGATGTGAAGGAGAATTCATAAGAACTCAGGAAGAGACAGAATCTAACTGCACTAACACTTTAAACCAACTTTATTTACAACACATTGAAGTACAGTGACGAACTCAGTGCTGTACAAGAAAGATTTCCTGTTTAAAAGAGAATCACAGCTCCTAAAAAGGGATGTTCTCAATTAATACACAAGGAACGTTTAACCATCAGATACTCACAGGAAGTATTAAAATAGATATCTTTGAAAATAAAAACTAAAACAAAACAATGATAACAGCTGGTTGAATTCTCTAGATGCTAAAGCAAGAGCCTCAGTGCTTCCTATCTTATCTCCTTTAGTAGAGGAGAATTTCCTTTAAGAAAGGAAAGGAGATAATGTCATCCCACAATTCTTTGCAGCACAACATTTATTGACCTATGTAAGTAACATCCACCGGCACATTTAAATGTACCCTCGTGTTCATTGTCCGTATGAATTCTACTTCACATCTTTTCTTTACCTCAGGGTGTTTTTTCATCGAGGTTGAGGAAAAGTGGTTCGGAGAGGAACTTTTCTACTGCAGCCCAGCTGATGGCAGCCATGACAGACCACCTTTCACAATAAAACAGTTTGCTGTAGGCAGGTACTGACTTTATGTCTGGTTACATTTGTGACTGTTCTGAGTGCTGTGCACTTCTAATGAGATGAACTGAGCTGCAACAAAGAGCAGACAAGAATAAAACACTGAGAACTAACAAACCTTTTAGCTTTGTTTTCTATTCTGATCTGATTTTAATGTGACTGCTGCACAGGTGTACACTGTCATGTTGGTCATGAAACTATTGTTCAGTCCTACAACAGACTATGAAGCTCTGGACCAAGACATGATTCCTCTTCTCAGGAGAGTCAGATAATAACAAAGTTCAGTTTGAAATTCTTACCTTCCATCAGCAGGTTGATCATCTTTAAAGTTAATAAGACGACCCATAGACCCGTCACTCTTCATGGACAGACAGCTGGGTTCAGGAGAGTCTGGTCTCTGCTGCTGCTTCCTGATACAAACAAACAAGAGACAAATGAAAAGTAGTTTGAACCTGAAAAAAGATGAAATGTGGGCAGACTGTCAGCAGCTGAAATGTTAGAAACAGATAGAAAACAGTTAGAGATCCTCATCTCACCTCTGAGCTTTGGTCTTGCTCTCGTGTTCCCCACACAGAGTGGTTTTAGAGGGAGGGACTCCCTCCTCTCTGTCCTCACTCTGATTCATAGCAGAGCCTCCACCTGCAGAGAGAGCTGAGAGTTGTTCTATCTTTACCTGTAGAGGAAACACAGAGAGAAACTGCTGCTGATCCTTCATCATCAATCTGAGGACACTGTCACACTCTCTTAACTTCACAGTCAAAGTCTACAAACATCAACATGACATTAAACCAGAAAATCACTGAACTGATCCAATCACCCGACAACAGGGAGTGTGTTGTGTCCACCACTAGGGGGATAATACATCTAAGAATGAGTTTTAACAGACTGAGGACAGGGAACATAGAGTTGAAGCTGAGTGTGTTACTATGGCTAAAATAAAGCTGGATAAAAGTGATTCTTGCCTCGATGATTATTATTTCTTTGCTGCTACAACACAGAACAAAGTTTACATGTGATTATCTTGAATAGTCTTATTGTAAATATTCACTGGATCCTGAACACAGCATCTTTCTCTTGACTCTTCTTTACCACAAGTTATGTTTGTATCCTACCAAGTTGTTTTCCCAGTTATGTAACTGAAGAGTAGTTTTTATATATTATCCATATTTAACAAAGACTACAGCTTTTTTTTTTTTTTTTTTACTTTAACAAAGAGTGTCTAAACAAAACCAGAATAACTTTTTCTGAATGAACATTTTGTTACTATTCTGGTTAAATAAATATAATAAAGATTATTACAGCTGCATTTATGAGACATTGAACATTTTGAATAAATGAATGAATAGTTTTTATTTTGGTCATATGCATCTTGAAAAACAACAATTTATTTCCCACAAATTTCAGTATAATACATAAACAAAGAAGGAACAGGCTGAAGCCGTTGGATTATTTTAGTCTAGACTATATACTCCAAAAAAATAACCCAGAACATCAGATCCATCAGACCGAAGGGGAAAAACGAAAATATAATGATATTAGATTCATATTCTTTTCTGAGATCTCTGACTGTAACGTGTTATATCTTTTTATTACCTGTAAATAAATAACAATATCAAAAACAACTTCAACATCTTTTATGCTGGACTGTGGACTTTGAACTGTCACTGCTTTGGTAGTTAATGATACTGATAAAACCCAGTCTCAGTCATAAACTGCACCTTAGATTTGGCCTAAAAGACAAATGTTTAATCTGCTCATTCACATATTACATGTTTATAATAACATCACTTCTTTTAGAACAAGGAGTCAGTGAAAGTTGTACATCGAACAATTTTCAAATTTTTACTTGTTGATTTAAGTCGATTTAATCTCTGAATGTTTTTCAGATTTTCTGAGGTGATGAACTGGTTTGTATTTTATAACTGTTCCCAGATCAGTTTAACACCCACTGACACAAACATGATGAAAACTGTTGGTTACGTTACCTTCTGATGGTGAAAATAATCTGCATGAAGCTGATGACTGAAGGTGAAATTAAACTGCAGCTTCGACCAGGAAACCAACCAGAGAAAGAACAAACATGTAACTCACAGCAGGAGGTTTTCAGAGGTCTGTTGATCCACATCCAGTCCACATCCAGCTCTGTGTTTATCTTCAGACTGAAGACTTCTGTAGAGGAATCTGATCATAGAGCAGCTCTGACCTTTGGAACGAAACAACTGAAGTCAAATATTAACAGACAATAAAGACTTGTTATCAGTTGGATCATGAAGTTCTGATGATGCAGTTTTATCTTCAGTGACTTTAATTTTCCAACAAGGAAATAAAAAAATATAAATGTGAGTTAAAGCAGCCTGTTCTATCTCTTTATGTGAAAAACAATAAATCATCCTGTCAGTCTCCATTATCATTCATATTTATAACATCTGTGTATGAACTGCTCCACAATATGTGACGATGGCATCATCAGACAGACACACTCAGAGTGGGTATAAAAATAAGTGTATATGAGGACAGTGTGTTTGCTTACAGTATGTATGAGGACTGTGTTTATACCCTCACAGTTTACAAGGACATGTGTGAAAGAATGAACACACAACAACTTTTTTCTGCAACTTAAGTTTGTGTTTGATTTGTTTATGTCATTGTTTATGAATGAAAAATAATTATGTGAGGACATCGTGTCTGAATATCCTGAGTGTCTGTGAGGACAGTTAGAGTGTGTGTGGTGTGTTTGAGGACAGAATGTGTGGAAGGTCAGTTTTTCTGTGTGAGTTAACATCCTGTCATGACGAGGGCAGCATCCTGGACCTGGTCCGGTGCAGACACAGATCTGTCTGAGGTAGTGTGCCAGACTGGATGACCTGAGACTGTCAGGTACTCAGTCCGACTGTAGAGCAAAGAGGATGTAGGTGCACGAGTCCTCCAGAGGGTTGGTGATATATTCAGAGTACAGACATGTTCAGGGAGGATGTCGACCCTGCAGAGTATCAGTGTGTCTGTGGTGAGATGTGGAGTCTGCAGCATATTCAGCTGTTTAACTTTGACCAGTGCACCTGCAGGATTCATCTGGCTCCACCTTGTTTTTGTCCCATCTCTAAAAAAACAGCATTAAACAGAAATTTCTGTCAGAATTTTACGTTCAGTGAATTGATCCAAACCCTGATAATGAGAATTCAACTGATAGCAGTTTTTTAAAGGTTTTTGTTCTTCTAACAGGTGGAACAGGTGTCTCTCTCAGGTGAGCAGGGTTTGTTTGTCACACAGCAGCTGAGCTTCCTCTTCTCCTTTGCTCCAGCTCTGACTCAACATTTATTCAAGTGCCATGAAAACTACAGTACTGGGATCTCATCATGTTACCTTTAGCTCCATCTGGTGGAGTGGACTCCACTACAGTGTAGAGTGTTTGACTGCTCTGAGTTGTTTCAGCCTCTAGATGGACTCATTCCACCAGGACTGACTCCCATCATCCTCTCTGAGTCGTCTGATTCCTGCAACAAAAACAGGCAGTTTAATGGACATACTTTGTTGTTCACTGGTTTATTTCACATTTTCACAGTTTTATTCTTATTTTGTTTTAGTCTGATTTCAGTCGTCTCTTCAGCCTCAAATCAAAACCATCTACACAAAAAAACACAGCCAAAAAAAAAACAAACAAAAAAAACAAAAAAAAAACAATAGAATGAGTCAAAGCTAGACGCTAAAGCTAAAAGATTCAACTGCTGAGGATTAAACACATTCACTCTGGACGAATTCAGACCCATCTGTAAGGACAAACACGAGCTCTATGATTGGTTCAGTTTCCATTACACACTCATGTTGGTGGATTCAGTGAGTGACACGCTGATCATGAACATTATGTCCATCAAGAATAAAAACAGAGGAAGCAGAACTCCATTCAGAATCCTCCTGTTTCAGTATCACAGTGAAACAGTGAGTTGTCTGAACCACAGGAGCTGATCACAGCTGATTCTGCTGCTGTTAATGAGACACTTTGACTGAATGGAAACAGATATTCGAGTTAAAGTTGTAGGTCACAGACTTCATGACATTTTATTTTCTGTTTTCATTTGCCAAAGCATTATGGGAAGTTCCAAGTTCCAATAATTAGAGTCAAGTTTCAAAGATCAATAACAGAAGTGACAAAATCCATCGATAGAAACTTTTTTCATGTGTCACCATCAATGGTTTTTTTATTAGAGTTGACAGGAAGTGTTGGGGATTTACAGCTCTGTCTGGCTCCTGTACACAGCAACAGCAGCTGAGGCTCATGGGTAATGTAGTACAAACCTGTGTGATGATCACAGTAACCAGGAGGTTCCTGAGTTCAGTCACATTGACAAAGGGGAACCTGAACGCATCATTCACCACAAACTGATGATAATCAAACATTTTTAAATCTCTGAATATGTTGTGTGAAAGCTGCAGACTGAGCATCAGATCTAACCCCCCCCCCCCCCCCCCCCCCTCCCCCCCTTCTGCTGAGTAACATGTAACTGACCCCCCCCACCACCACCACCACCACACCACCCCTCAGAGGAAGTGGTCGCAGTCCTTCCTGTTGAATTATTAAGGCGGTGACCCACCCTCACCTCTGGCCAGCGGTGACATTTACACCCAGCGCTGTCACTTCAAAGCAGCACTGAGGCCCGACCGATGGATCCGGTTTCACCCCACCGTGCTGCATTCAAAGTCAGCCCGGATATTCAACACCGAGAGAAGGAAAACAAAAACCTCTCCAGGCTGCAGGAACATGATCCTGAAGAGAAGAAGAGAAGAGTCCCGTCTGTAAAAACACAGATTCACTCAGCGTTTCTGTAAAAATAAAAAGTAGATCAGCTGTTAGACGTGGGAACTAATGACAGATTATGGGAAATGTAGTTTCAGGACGTCTCCACTTCTGCTGCTCAGATTCTCATTTGATTTATCGTCAACAAACCTGAGCTGACAGAAGAAAAACAACATGCAAAACCTGCCTGTGGATAAATAAAGGATGTAAAGGTCAGAGAGGAGAGAGGGAAGTGATGATCGTTATCTGACGTCTGTTCATAAACATCATCAGCTGCAGTCTGACGGAGCCTTTCATCAGAGTCTCCTGGTTCAATCACTACAACAGGCTAAAAGACACTGAACTACAGTACTAAAGTATGAGCAAGTGAATGCATCACGCACTGATCAGCTCCAGTCAGGACTAAAAATAAACCCCCTCCTGCTGTTTTGATGAGATGCTTCAGATAAAAGTGACCTCTAAAAATAACATTAATGGCTGTGAGCTCCTGACCTCGCTGCCTGCAGATAACAGAGTTTAAGGTACAGTGAAAATATGCAAATAATGGTGAGAGGAAGCAGACTGAGATGGAGGATAAGAGGCTGAAATGAGAGGAAGGATTGAAAAGCAGCACAGCTGTTCGCTCTGTCATTAACAGACCAGCAGCTCAGAGCCTCAGGTCTCTGGACTCGAACCAAAGAACCAGCTTCAGATGAAGTTTCCTTTTTAGGAGCCGTCATCGAGACTCAGCTGCTGCTGGATTAAAGCTGCACTGATCGATATTTCTACGTCAGGGCTTCTGTCTCCTGGAAATGATGTTTCAGTTTGTTTGTTTGATTTGTCAAGTCACACATGTTGATACTGAACAGATCAGTAAAATGTTCAACGACATGTGTTTACATTATTAAACCGTTTTCTGGTTCTGTTGAGACTCTCACAGATCCTGGTTCAGGTTCAGAGAAAGATCCTGGTTTGGTTCTTAGGTACATTAAACTATAAACAGAGGAATCTCCATCTGCCCTTTGATTTCCTTGTTGACCTCCTTCACTACAAAGGCTGCGATTATTTTTACAGTGGACAGAGGAAACACTGCAGTATGATGAATGTAAAGTTACTGAAGCTTGACTTTCAAAAATCAGATCACAGAAAAATCACAATTAAATATTTTCCCAAAATGATTCAGCCAGAGCTTCAAACATCACTTTTCTAAATGTTACTTGACAGGCCAAGTTTCCAGGCACTGAACCAGTTTAACCAAAACCACCATCAGTCCTTAACCAAAGATTTAGTTGTCTGGACCACAGACCGGACTCTGGACTCTGGATGTGAACCTCCTCCATGCAGCCTGACCTCCTCCTGTAGCTTCATTCATTAATCACCTGTCAGAGGTTTTAATCCAAAGTCACAGAGAGGGACTAACTAAAGCTTCAGTGTTGTTGGTCATGTCAGGGTGTTAGAGGTGTGAGGAGAGGAGGAGCTCTCAGAGGAGAGGAGTCTTCATCAGAGAGACGCTCCTGCTCTGATCTGGTTCCTCCATCAGGGAATCACAGACCAGATCAGTCTGGACTGGGTTAGGGTTAGGGTTAGGGATAGTGATGTCAGGGATGGTGATGATGATCTTTAGAGGAACACAGAGTCTGAAGGACTGAGTTCAGACCCAGAGGTCTCTCTATAGGCTGCAGCAGAGACCTGGATCAGATTCAGGTAGCCATGTTTAACCAGTGGAGGTCATGTGACCTTTGAGGCTGAGGCTGGACACCTCAAACTGCTCCCACAATCCTCTCTGCTGTGTGTCTCTTTACGGCCTCCTCCTCTGTCGACTCCCTGCTGTCGACCTTTGTGGTGATAATCTGATTCTCAGCAGCAACATTTCCATAGTTTGAAAAGCTGTTTCCAGTTTTACAGCTGAGGCGGAGAAAACAGCTGCAGAGTTAAAGTTTGACCGACCTGCTCGGTCAGCTCAGACCTCATCTTCACTGAAGACCAATAAATAAACACTGAATATAAACTCAGCATCGGGAAATTATTTTCTTCTACTAAGTCTTTTGGTCCAGTTTTTTATCCTCTATTTCTTTACATTTTGGAAAATTAAATACACTGAATTTACTCTCAGCTGTTCACTGCAGTTACAGACAAACGTCACTGTATCACTGTGACACTGAAGAAGATTCTGAATGAAGCTCTGCAGCTTAAGATTTCTCAGTGGATTTCTGGAGCTTTATTCTGGACAGACATCAGAGATAATGAAGTGGAAATCAGTGAATCACATAGAGACACGTTTAACATCTGTGTTCAGATTTATCTGGATCAGGATCTTCACCTTTACTTCTGGTTTGAATAAACTCCACTTCCTCCTGAGAAGTCATAAAAATCCAAATGTGAATTTTCATCCTCCCTGCATCGTCTTTACGTCTGTGACCTCTGCACAACCTCGTCTCCTCATTACCCAGAAAGCCCGGTGATCGTCTCAATTACCCCGAGCAGAATCCACAGATTTATCAGACTGGAGAGGATCCAGCTGAGAGTTAACGCTGCGTTTGATCTGCTGCCAAACATCTGATCAGAGAGCAGCAGAGATGGAGGCGGCTGCAGATCAGTGCAGTATTTCCTCTGATATGAGTCTGATATGTGTGATTACTGTGAGAGCAGCAGACGCTCGTTCCTCTGCTCTGCAAAAACTGATCCAGGCTGAAAACTTCACTGAATATGTTCGACTCTGGTCCTCAGGTCGTCTGGTTCAACTTCAGAGAAACAAATACAGAATAAAAAAGAGGACATTCATGAACCAGAAGACGAAACGCTACAGGTGAACAAGGTAAAACCTTTAACTAAACTCGGTCTGTGTTGATTTAAATTAAAACTTTAAAGGCAGTTTTCTTCAGTTTTATTCCTGTTTATATCCTGAAACTTTGTTCATTCACAGCCTGATTTAAAAAGCATTTTATTCCTAACAGGGAGAACACAGAATATTTCCGGCTGTCGACAGAATTTTCTCTGATACAAACAAAGATCCTAAACCTCGTCTGGAAAAAGTTCAGATTTCTGCTCTTGGACATTTATGTTTTACACATTTTAAATTTGATGACGGATCATTTGCACATTTAAACATAAAGTTTCAGGAAATTTGTGACACAAAAAATAACTGTCTGCAGCAACTGTGGAGTAATCTGCTGCTGAAAATAGTCCCCTACAAAAGCTTCACATATTTCTCCTGTTTGTTTGGTTAAAACTACAGTGATCAACTGAACCATGATCACACTGAGGAACAAACATCAGACGTTCACTCTGATGTTGTTTCATGTTTTAACTCACAGCTCAGTTTGTCTCGGCTGCACAGAGATAATCCATCAGTCTGTAGCTGACCTGAGGCCTGTTCTACGAAGCGAGGTAACTGTCTTATCAGAGTAACTTCAGGAGTAACTTAGTGACGTCAGGTGTAACTTCCCGGTTAACCTGTACTACGAAAGGTGGACAGGTTTTACCTGAGGTCTGCTGCCATGGTAATTTACGCTGCGTCTCTAAACTGCTCAGAGCAGTTTATGTTCGTGGTTAACTCGGTGTTACAGGTGTTACTTCTACCTAAGCTCCGCCCCACAGGTGGAACAACCAATCAGCAGAGAGAGGCTGACTCTGCAGGACGGGGGTTCTCTAAAGACCGTCAGTCATCCCCACCACCACCCAAAAAAAAAAAGTGTGTAGTGGATGGTAGAGATATGTGGACCAATAAATGGTGTTTTTTATGCTCCACATTTTCCATTTTCACTTTCAGTTATTTTTATTTTGTATTTTTTTTCTTCAATAATCCTTTAAATGGGAGGGGGGGGGGGTGTTATTGTCCTGAAAGACAATATAATGTGACAGGCTGTTGTAATTGTAGACTACAGACCAAGCAGCATTAATGATGGAAATATGAATGTGAACCACTTTATAGAAGGTTTCTATTTGTTCCAGGTTCAGTTTCCACTGAGGCTGAAATACTGTTAACATGAAGTTCATACTGAACATAACAGCTTTACATTCATACATATACAGCCTGAGTGTTCCAGGCAGAACATCATTAACAGGAACAGCTCATTCTCAGACATGTGACCCACGTGTTGACTGTAATCCAAGTATCTGAGAAATGATCACATATGTTCTGTGTCCTTCCATCTCATATTACAGATGAAGAATCCAGAGAACATGTGACCAGTCTCTCTGTCTTTGTTGGTTTGACATTGTGTCGTTAGAGTCTCTTTAAATTCCTCTAAACCCACTGAATTATCGTGCGCTCTTCATCTGAGAGATACGGTGCACGCCCCTTTAATCAACACGCACTAACTCTGATTAAGTTAACACCGACTCAACTGACCCACATCTGAACCACCGTCGTACCGTTTAACACAGATCGAGGCAGTCAGGGTTTGTCAACCCCGAC
Organism: Lates calcarifer; assembly: GCF_001640805.2. Taxonomy (NCBI): domain Eukaryota; kingdom Metazoa; phylum Chordata; class Actinopteri; family Centropomidae; genus Lates; species Lates calcarifer. The sequence continues at coordinate 36,647 of NW_026115920.1, forward strand.
TTTACCTGAGAACCTGAGTTAAACCAGAGGAGGTTCAACTCTCTTCGTAGTATAGGCCTCTGGTGTCTCTGGTCAAACTCTGTCACCATGTGTTCAGGCTGTTTGAAAACTCTTCCTGGTGGTGCGTTCAGGGACACTGTGACATCTAAAGTTCAAGCTGAAGACCAACTTTATTTTGAAAATCTGGATGTGACTGTTCAGTGAAGACTTCATTCGGCTTCAAACAAAAAATATCTGTTGGATCCAAACAGAGTCTGAAAACTCCTGAGGACAGCGACCTTTTAATTAAATGTTACAATAAATAATAAAACAAAATAAAATGCACCATGGTCAGACAGATGTTCAGATAAAAATGAATCAAAAATAATAGAATAATAATAAAAAAGAAACTGAAACAAGAAGGAACCAAAAGAATGAATGAAATAATAAAGCAGCAGAGCAACAATAAGACTCAAACTAAAAGGATTAGAAACATCAAAGAGTCTGAAACAACCAGCCTGCAGCCTCACACAGCAGGACACACACACACACACACACACACACACACACACACACACACACACACAGCAGGAGTTCAGCTCTGCTCTCCATCTGCTGTCTGAGAATTAACAAGTCAATGAACAAAAACACAAAAAACACAAACTCCTCCATCATCATCATCATCATCATCAGTCCTTCCTCCTCCTCCTCCTCCTCCTCCACCTTCTCCTCCTCCTCTTCCTCCTCCTCCTCCACCTTCTCCTCCTCCTCTTCCTCCTCTCCTCCACCTTCTCCTCCTCCTCTTCCTCCTCCTCCTCCACCTTCTCCTCCTCCTCCTCCACCTTCTCCTCCTCCTCTTCCTCCTCCTCCTCCACCTCCTCCTCCTCCTCCAGCAGCAGATAAAATGAACCAAACTGTGAAGAACTGAATCTCATCACCAGTTTACACATGAGAGTAGGTCATGGGGGAGTTTCTCCCGATCAGACGCCTCAGATGAAGAAACTGACGAGCATGACTCGTCTTCTTCAGTCTTGGCGGCTGCAGCTGCTGTTTGGGTCCGGAGCTGCAGACCAGACTCTGATGATCCTGTACACAAAGGTTGGGTTGTCCTGCACCTGCTGACCGGGATCCTCACAGACTGAGACACTCATTCAAACCTGCAGGTGATCACGATGACTGAACAACTCAGGAGAATCTGTGTTCTCAGCTGCTGCAGGAGCTTCATGATCACACCCTCAGTGTTGACCTGAGCTGTTGATGAAAACTGACAGAGAATATTTTGCAAACAGAGCAGAGAGAGAAGTTTGAAACTCCTTCTTCACCTCCTCACAGTCGAACAATCAACTTTAATTCTAACGATCACAGAGTTCGTAAAGATCACACCATGTTGTGCAGATGGTTGTAAAACGCTGCAGCAGACGTGGAGAAAATTTCCACTTCCAGAGGTGAGAGAAGAGATTTTAAAAACCTTAAAGTGACTGAACAAAGTGAACAGAGTTTAACTTTAGAGGAGAGAAGAGATGAAGAGAACAGCTTCATGTTCTGCTGCTGTTAAACCAGAGGAAATAATCAGAGAGCAAATGTTCCATAAACACACGAGAGCAGGAAACTGAAGCACCGAGGCCTGACTGTGTGGTGTGTGTGTGTGTGTGTGTGAATGGTTTCCAGACCAGCTCCTATTAAAAACCATCAGAGACCTCGCTCCGTCTGCCAGAGACACAGAGAGGCCTCGAACACACCACGCTGTAAAAAATATCTGCACTCATCAAAACAGACGGATGAAAACTCTGTGTGTGTGTGTGTGTGTGTGTGTGTGTGTGAGGTTAAATCCTCCTCGTTCGTCCGACCATGAAGGTTTCATTAGGAGCAGCAGCGTTGCGTGACGTCGACGCCCACGACCAATCTCATCGAGACACCCGGGAAACGGGGGGAGAAACTCCTGGATGGGGGGTGGAGTTGTGGGAGTGGGGGTGGGGGGCAGACTTAAAGTCACGGTAACAAACCCAGAGACACAAAATAACCACAAAGACACACAACAACAGAGAGAGTCATTGTGGTGGGACGTCAGATGTCTTCAGGTGCAGACCAGCAGACATCAGTGTGTTTGCAGCAGCAGCTGATTAATATTTAATCCACAGAAACATAACAACAGCTGGATGCAGGAGTGTGAGCTGTGAGGGGCTGGCTGTGGCCTCTGTGGCCCCCTGGGACCCTCTCATTATTGGTGTTTTTACCCATGATGCATTATTCATCCACACAACTCGGTGGAGATACAACCCTGTTGGCCTGAAGAACAAACCTGGAGCAAAGCCTGCTGGGAGTGGAGGCCCCAGGAGGTCTGAGAGCCCGACACAACAGGAGGAGAAAATAAAAATAAAATTATTAAAGTCTCTCTGCTCTGTGGTGCAGAACATCAGCTGATCAGAAATCAGATTTACTATCAACATCATTGATTCTGATTGTGGTTCCAGTCCTGCGGGCTGGAGAACCAGCACCGTACCAATTAGTTACAGCAGTTACTGTTTGTGCTGAGTTCACTTGAGATGGGAATTTTCCCTGACACCACTTGATCAGTTCAGTTACACACACACACACACACACACACACACACACACACACACACACACACACACACACACAGCCTGAGGTTAGTTCAGGGAGGTGGGAAATGAGGGACAGGAAACAGGCGCTTGGCCCCGTCTGACCTCGTCTGATTTTTCCACAGAGTGTGTGTGTGTGTGTGTGTGTGTGTGTGTGTGGTTTCCATCTACATGAAGTGACAGAGGAGCTGCAGGACTCTCTCTCTCTCTCTCTCTGGTTCAGACCTAGACCAGTTTCAGAGACCACTACAGTCCACCTCACCTTCCTGACATTAGACTGACATCACACCCACCTCACTCAGTGATTGGCCGACTGTGAGGAGGTGGGAAATAACAGGAAGTAGATTGTCGACTCTGCAGTTGTTTGTTTAGCTGCAGAAAACACTGAACAATATTTACCTGTTGTATAAAGTTGCTGAGGTCAGAGACACCTGTAGTTCATTCACCTCTGACCAATCAGGACGTTTCTCTCCGTCCAGACTAAAACACTACCCGGAGTTTTCAAACTGAAACCGAGTCTTTGCCTTTGTCATATTCACCTGTCATTCACAGCATCATGACCTTTGACCCTACAACTCACCAGAGCCAACAGGTCAGAGTACACTGTAAAAAAATATCTGAGTCTGAACTGAATGTTATTTTTACTGAAACATCCACTGTACTTTTTTTACAGTGTGTGAACTCAGTCTGCTGCTGCACACACACACACACACACACACACACACACTTGACCTAAATATTCAAAGACTGTGTGTGTGTGTGTGTGTGTGTGTGTGTGTGTGTGTGTGGAGGTGTGTGTGTGTGGAGGTGAACAGACGGAGAAAACGTCTTCTTCCATTTTGTGTCTGAAGACTCACCTGAGGTCTGAGGTGTTCAGACCAACACAAACCTCCACTGAAACAACACAGAGACTGAACCTGGGTCAGTTTCATCAGACAGGAAGCTGCTGCAGACTGAGCCTGACTCCTCTGATCTGATCTGGGTTCAGCCTCCTGATAATCAGCAGCAGTTGAGAAAACACACCGACCTCCTGACCTCTGGCCTTCAATCACGCCTCAGCTCGGGATTCTGGGTAACGTAAACAAACGATGGGCGGCTGAAAGGTTCAGTCTTGACCTTGGAAACGCTTCTGATGAAGACCATGTGACCCGGGCAGAGAGCAGTAAGAGGAGCTGGAGTCAGGATCGTTCTGTTCAGCTAAGAACCAAAAGGTGAAATGAAACTTCTGCCTCTGATCTTTGAGAAAACATCTGACGTTAAACATCAACAACTCAAAGATTCAAACTGCGAAACTTCAGCATCAGAAACTGCTGCGTCAGCTTTTCACACGACGTCACATTAATGCTGAAAACCTGATTCATCAGCTTCTTCTCTGAGGAGTCAAAGCTTCACTCTGAGCCTCCTGTAACACCTGACACAGGTGAAGGTCATGTGACCTGACTGAAAGCTCCAGACTGTGGAGACATTTCCATGACTTTCAAGGCTAAAGACATTTCCATGACCCCTAACTGGCTTGTTTTAAAGTGAACATGACAAAGCCCCAAAACCCAACTTCTTACATTTCTTACAGGGTCCTGGAACCACTCCAGGATTCCTGGAACATCTTAAAGGACTCAAGGATTCTCCAAGGAATCCTGAAAGACCATTTTAAGACCCTTGTAAATCCTTGACCCTTCCTGGAATCCCCACTGAACTTTGAAACTCCAGTTTGTCCTGGAGTCGGGTGTGAGATTCAAAACCAAGGCCCTTGCTCACCTCCAAAACCTTTCCAGGACTGATATAGGAATACCTTAAAGAACTTTAAGACCATTTTAAAACCCCTGT
>NW_026115921.1:0-47324 GCF_001640805.2 Lates calcarifer
ATCAGGTCTGACGATCATTGTCTTTCTGCATGGTGGTTTGGGAAATCCAAATCTGCATTCAGAGCCCAGACTTCTGAAACATGTCTTTGAGTGGTTTTTACTGTGCATTTGAACCTCTTTGACTTTCTGATGCAGTGCAGGTTGTCTGTGTGGGTCAGACAGCTCAGCTGTGATGTATCTGGACACAAAGTCACACACAGTCTGGTCATCATCCTCCTCAAACACAGGTGCACCTTCTACCCATATGAGATAGTGAATGTGTGGACTCCCTCTGTGCTGAAACTCAACTCTGTAAAAGTAGTCAACAACTTTGCCGAGGGGCTGAGCAGGAGACAAGAGCAGATCTCTGAATAACGCCTCAACACGCTTATCAAACATGCGCATGGCTGTCACAGGGTTACTTCTCAGTATGTCACACTTTGCTGACCAGTCAAGCCCTTCAACATCCTCTCCTTGCTGCCTCTTTATCGCCTCGATCACTTCAGGCCAACGCATTTCAGCTGCTGAGAATGTGCAGAAGAATGTGAGAGTTCCCAGCTGTCTGATCATGGCAAAAAGATCTCTTGTTGTTTTTCTCCAATAGGCTGGAGTTCCTCTCAGTGGCTGCATGAATCTGACGGCATCTTTATTACGCACCAGTCTCTCCACCTCACGTTTATCTTGTAACATTCCTGAGGTTATTTTACATCCATCTCTGGTCAGAGGCTTTCCTTTCCTTAGCTGTACTGTCATGCTAGAGTCAAGTGTATTTCAATCACAAACTGTGCAAAGAACAGGTAGTTTGTGTCTCTGGCAAAACGATCATCAACACAGAAAAGTCTGGCTTTGAAATAACTGCTTGGTGAAACTTTAATCAAATCTCTTTTCATCCAGTGTGTTTTTCACCTGTAGGGAACTGAACAGGGAAATCCATGGCCTCCAGTTTAGGTGTTTTGAAAAAGCCAACTGGACAGTTTCTCTCAGCAGGGGGCAACAGAGTAGATTCTTTCACTAAAAGATAATATCTCCTCTGCAACATCAGTGGGCTGAAGGCATGAGTCCAGTGCAAATCCACCATTGGGCAGGTCTCCTTCTTGTTCTGGAGTCATCTCTATCATCACTCTGCTCTTTTGGCTGTTCACCATCACAGGACAACATGTCAGCATCCTGCTCATTATCAGGCTCATGCTCTGCCTCATGAAGTGCATCATTGTCCAACCTGTCAGTTTCCATCAGATCATCCTCATTATAATCATTATCATCCATTGTTTCATCATCATCATCATCATCATCAGGGAGTGTGGGGTCACACAGCTCAGCCTCATCTCTGATACTTATGTCCTCATACTGTGGGTGAATGTGTTTGAGTTTATTCAGGGCCTGTAGCAGTTTAGACCAGGTGACAGTCTGGAACAGCTGATGACCTCTGTAACACAATCGTCTCTTCAGTTTGACTCCAGGACTTGAGACTCACTTCTCAGTCTGGGTAACGCTTCAACTGTTTCCTGCACCTCAGATGGGACACACACCACATTACCACGTATTGCTCTCTGTCTGCCTTTGGGAAGTGGGATGATCTTAGCAAATGGAAAACACTTGGCGATCAGATGTCTCTCCAAAATGTTGAGGTCACACAGCTCAGGTGGAATATCAACAAGCTCCATGTTGTTGGCTACAGCCAGAGAGGGCATGGCTCCTTTTTAAGATGATCATGACAGGTGTGACAGATCCATTCATCCTTTCTCTCATCAGGAACTTTACACTGATCATTTCTGCAGCCGTCATCACAAACATGAACATATTTCCTGTCAGACATTCAGCAGCCACTTCTGCATTTTTGACATAATCTGAGTTTCACCTGGTTCTCAAATGAAGCTTTATGACAGACAGTGCAGATGTAAGTGGGGCCGGCATTTATATGTGATCTGAAAACAGATGTGGCCTCTTTGATCAAACTGTGGTCACTTTCTGGGGTTTGTCTGTTTATCCGTCTGTATTTCCTCTATATTTTCATGGCACACCTCATGTTGTGCACAATTTTAAATGTAAGATTGTTGTTATATCTGTCTCGCATGATTTGTTTCATCAGTTGTCTGTGTCTTATCCTGAAAGATTGATCATGAGCATAACGCTGAATGACATAAGATCGCTGCCTCTGCCTGAATTCTGCATTTTCCCTGTATCTTTTGGTGAAGTATTGATTTTCTTATTATTTATTGATTTTCTCTGATGAAAACTGTCATCTTTTCTGAATTTTTTTAGTAAAGTACAGATTTTTTTCTGCCTGAAGTTTAAATTTTCTTTGTATGTTTTGGTGAAATACTGTTTTTGTTTCTGTCTGAAGTTGGAATTGCTGTGATAGCGGTTGGTGATATACTGCTGTTTCTCTTGTCTGAATCCTTCATTACAGTATTTGTTGCTTGAATAAGATTTCTTTTTGGCTCTGTATGATTCATTAGAAGAATACTTTTCCTTCTCTTTTCTTTTTTGCTTTTCTTTTCTTTTTGGTGCTTTCCCTGAGATCATTAGTCTCCTCTGAAATGTTCTCCTTTCATTTTTTACCAAGTTTGACCAGTTTAGAGGAGAGGTCATGTGACACTTTATCAGACAGATCACTGGCAGCAGGTTTTATCAGTGGAACAGTTGAGAGTGATTCTTTGTGAGGAGCATCATGTGCTGTGACAGAATTAAAGGTGAACTGGCTCAATGGTTGTGGTTCAGTTTCCATATCAGTACATGCTTCATGTAACATGTCATCAGAGAGGTCAGTGACCACAGTGTTTGTCTTTGGAGCATCAACCACAACAGGACTGGGAGTTGTAGTCTGAGTGTCTGGGATGGCTTCACTCTGATTGGCTGTGTTCTCACTGTCAAACTCCACAGGCTTCAGCTCATAGTTACAGGTGGACTGTGTACCAAAGCTCTTGTGACACATTTTGATCCAGTCAATCATGTCACTGAGACGTGTGAATGTCACCATGACAGCTTTACCAGCAAACAGTGACGGCAAACCATCCTCTCCTCTGGGGTGTGGCTCAAAGACAAAGACATACACAACCCTGTCATCAACAGCAAGGCATACTGCACATCTGACAGCAGACAGCTCAGTCCAGCCTCCAGGTCCAGAAAACTGTCCACAGCTCCAGGTAAAGGATCTCCTAATGTGCCGTACCGGGAAAGTAGTGTTTTGTCAGCATGAACCACGTGTCTGTGTGCTGGGACTAAATCTGGGAGCTCATCAGTGGTGAGGTGAGCGTGCTGAGGAAACATCTGTCTTACCTGTTTATACAACACGTTACCTTTATCCAAAACACGGTCAAGGTCTGTGCTGGTGATGTTTTCATTCTCATGAAGGAATGCTAGAAAGGTGAGAGAGTTACAGGTACACTGCTGGTTTCTGTATCTGCTGTATTTAATAGAAGCCTGGCTGCAGGACGCTCTGACACGATGTTCACCAGGATGATCTCCCACGTTCACACTGTCTGTATGAGGAGGTCCTGCTACACATGAAGCATCTCTCTGACGCTGTGTCTGTACCATGTCAGCATAAGATGGTTTTCTTGAAACATGGTGTTCACCTCTGTGCTTCACCTGGTGCATCTGAACAGACTCTGCTACACACAGAGTTTCACTGTGACGTCTTCTCTTCACAACGTCAGCGTACGATACCTGTGGTACACACACTGCATCACGTTGACCTGCCTGGTTCACAGCTTCAGCAGGAGACACCACAGACTCTCTCACCAAGTCTCTGCTCTGAGGACCAGGACCTTCTGCTTGTTCACATGGTGCTGCACACTGAGACTCCCTCTGCTGCTGCCACTGTAGCTTTGTAGCCTGTGACCTTTTACTCTTCCTTGGCATCGTTGTTGTTCTCCAAAACCACAGTTATCACTCTTGTATATATATTTACACAAACCAGACACTAACAGTGCTATTAGGGATTGTGTTTCAAGGCTTTCTGTAGAGACTGACTATAAATGTTTAACAGTGTCTTAGATCAAACTACGAGTTTCAATGAGGCTATGCAGTAACAAATCACCATCTCAATACAGATTAGGGAACAATAGAATAACTTTTGATTAAATTGTCCTAAAAATGGCTGATCACAATCAATATGGCCTCTGAGATAGATAAAGCTCTGTATAGAAATGACTTTGATACACTTACAACTTGAGTATGGGATTTCAGTTGCAATAGTTTTTTTTTTTTTTTAATTATGTAGGAAATTGAGAGATAGTATTTATTGTGTAGGAACAATTTTTTTTCTAAAGAAGCCCTTTCAAATCAGTGGATAATCTATTCAATGTAAACACATTAGTTTATGGTTAATGGTTTATGCTAATATTAAGAGGAAGAAAACATTAAAATTCACACCAGGGATCAATACACAATTTAAATAGACAACCACAGTCAGTTAGAGTTCTTACTGATCCTCCACTGTTTTTAGACTCACCAGCAGAAAATAATTGAATGCTTTGACTAAAAGTTAGCTATCTCTTATATGTGACAGTTAATATTCAGAATCAATAACACAGGTGTGGTAGTGTGGTGTAAGACGAGTGCCTCTGGTAACAGGAGTCAGCCACGTGTTGATTCAGTCACAGTCAGGAACATTGAGTCTGTAGACCAGGACCAGCAGCCACTCCAAATAAATCCAGATCCTCCTTTTTATTTCAATGTCAACAGGTTAAACAACAACAAAACACTTGTATACAGTGACTATTTGAAAAATTGTGGGCGTGCACCAATATCTGCAGTCAACACAAACCTGAGTACAAACCTCTGAGCAGCAGGCCAAAATGAGTAGACAGGAACAGACTGAGGTCTACATACAGTGCTCTTCTGCTATCATTTTTTTTTTTCAAATATAATAAAGACAGCACTGTATACCAACAGTAATTTTTCTTTTTTTTTTAAGTTGATCTTTATATATGCCAAAATTTGTATCTACAGATAACAAAAGTATTTGGAATGAATGATGTTTTAAACTTAATGTCCAAATCAGTTCTGTGAAAAATATGTTCTGTTCTGTGTTCTGTGAAGAACTGAACTGTCTGGATCTTTCCTAAACTCAAGTTTAAACTGATTCACAAACATCTGGTCTAAAATCATCAGGTCAATAAACAAAACATAAATAATAAACTGACAGTTTCCTCTGATCTGCTCATTATTTTACATCACACAGAGATGAAACAGTTCACAGAAAATTAACCCAAAGGATTTTATTATTGCAATAGAAACCTGAACACATTCATATTTGAAAAAATTATTTTACAGTCTTTTTTATAAGAGACTAACCAATTAATTTCAGAACAGGTGGAGAGTTCAGTCAGTGTTAAACTGTCCTGTTAGTTTCTCTTAGTGACCCAATACTTAAAAAATAAACAAACAGTTTTACCTCCCAGGTGGTTTAAGATAGTGTGTAAGTGATAAAAGTGGTTTATGTGCATGTCATAAAATAGTAATTAAAAATTGTTATTCTGTTGAAGCAAGAGATCTATAGAATGCTTAAACAATTAATTGACCCACAGAAGGACAAGATTGCTGTGAAAGTCCCTCCTGGTGTAAGGGCACTCCAGTTTAACACATGTGAACGTTACAGCTAGAGCTACATGAACTAGAAGATATTTTTGATATTTTCTTATTTGTATCTGTTTTTCAGATGCAGCAGCCAAACAGGCAGCCATTTCCTCATTAGTATACTTCAGTTCAACCTCCTGAACTTCCTGTTCTGCCCTCTTTTGATGATGTCACTGTTTTACAAAACTGCACTGATGGTGAGGAGAAAAAGACATGGATCAGAAAAGGTTGTTCTCAACAGGAGTCTGGCTTGTGGCTCCACCCTGATGGCCGGCCGGTCTGCCCTCGCTCTCTCCTTTGTGTTTTAGCCTGCGTTGCACACGGGCCTACACATGTAGGAAAAGGGAGGATAAATGACATAATCTGATCGCAGTGGTGATATGTCAACAGACAAGACGAGGTAATACCATCAGCCATAACCATTCGCCGCCACCATCAGGTCCTTTTGTAATTATGCAGATAGATTTTGTACATATGCCTAGCTGTCAAGGATAGAAATACTTGCTTGTAATCACTGATATGTTTTCCAAGTGGGTGGAAGCGTATCCATCAAGAAAAGAAGATGCACGAACAGTTGTAAAATGTTTGATAAAAGAACTTATCCCACATTTAGGGGTAACTATGGGAATAAACAGTGATAGGGGCTCTGCTTTTGTTGAACTCCACCATCAAAGAAAAGTTAACAAAGACTATGTTGGGGCGGCTGTGGCTCAGGAGGTAGAGCAGTCACCCACCAATCAGAAGGGCAGTGGTTCGATTCCTGGCTTCTTCAGTCTGCATGCCGAAATATCTGTGGGCAGGATACTGAGCCCCAAACTGTCTCCGATGTGTGTCACATCGGTGTGTGAATCTATACCGCTGTAAATCCTGCTGTACATATTTAAGATTTATGTATAATTTTTGCACATACATTTGCACTGCTCTGGAACCGGAAAACTGAGGCTTATGCAAACGAAATTTCGTTCTGTATACACTTGCTGTTCATAAACCAGGGAATCTGCTGCTCCTCATCTCAGAAAAGCAATCATTTTAGTTTGCGTTCTTCTTCTTCCACACAGACCGCTGTTCCTCCAGTCCCTACCACACCAGCTGCTCCAGCTGTTCCTGTCACTACGGCCATCCCGCAACCATCATGCCGCTCCAGCCACGCCTGCACCTGACGTCCTCCTACACTACGCCGGTGAGATCAGTTCAAGCTTCGACTCAAGTCTTCAGGCTTAAACTGCCTTAGCTTTAGCTTTCGTAGCTCACACCCATACACACCAGCACCTCAGCCTGAGGAAAAATGTCAACAGCAAGGGCGAAAGGTAGAGTTGGTTCAGTAGATAATAAATAAAAAAATAAAAATACAATGGGCCTCTGATTATTCTCCCCAAGCATATTATTAATATGCTAGATATCATCTGGCCTCTCCAAATTTGCACAAACAATTAGTTTCAGCCACGAAGAGCATGTAAATATAGTGTAAATATGATATCTATATTTTTTTTAAAAAGCGACTCCATTGTAGGTTATTTTGGGGGGTTTGGGGCCGAGGATGCAGTAATGATAATGATAATATGAGATTACCCCCATTGCAGCTGCCTGCATTCAGAGTCGTCAGTAGCATTGCAAAGAGTTCTGTGCTATGTGTCAACAAGTCAATATTATAAATATGGGGTTCCCCTTTAATTGTGATCACATTCTTTGTGGTTGTTAGGAACAATTTCATCTTCACCGACAGCACATGCCTGGTAAATTTTGTAATCACTGACTCTTATCCCATTTAATTTTCAGATCTACCAGAGTCACTGCCAGCGCAAATCCCACGCCTGTTCCTCTTCTCGAGGGGCTAGCTGCATTAGCTAGGGAACTATTTTACATTGAGATTCAGCCAGGTCTGCACATAGAAGGTTTAGCACGCCCTATCACACTCCAAGTTCTGCATCTATGCTGCTTAGAGGGGGTCGATTTCAGCACTTGCTCTATGCAGCGTATTCCATTTAGCATTCTATGGCCTCTTAGAATCCCTAAATTCACTACTTCAGGCATCTCCTTTCTTAGTTAGCATTTCACCTCAACCACTTAGTTTTATATGAAACATTCTAAAGCATTTCCTGCCTTATGGCCTCCTCCCTGCAATTCTCCAGCATCACTGCTGCATCCCCACATTTCCTACATCCCCGTTGCATTACCGCATTAAGGCCTTCTTGCATTTTCCTCTGCATCAATGTTGCATTCCCCTGCTTTATGGCACTCCCCCTTTTGCTTCCTTTTTTTCTGATTTAGGCTGCTCATCAGGTACAGTACACCTTGCTTCTGGGGGGTGGGGGGGGTGGTCCCTCTGCACAGCAAAGGCACAGGCCACGCCTTACTGCTCTCTGTTGCAATCTTCTTCCTGTGCTCAAGTCTATTATTCTGTGCACAATCAATTCATTCCTCTTCATTTCTCTTCTTTCTCACACTCTTTCGTTCTCCTATTACACTGTCCTGATTGAAATGATACTTCAGTCAGGAAGTCTATCCCCCTGCACACGTCATCTGAGTTTTATGAACATTTCCCATTATTGCTAAGCTTTCCCTACTCACTCGTATATTCATTCAATCACCACCTTTCACAATTACCTCGAGCATCACTTGCACGCATCATGTAGCATTCCCCATTCTCATGACCTTTGACCTCTTTATTTTCACTAGCCCCTTTTCCCTAATAGCTGGCCTCTCTTCCCAGCATTGCTACCACTCCTTCCTCTTTACCATACCATGGTAACTGCTTTGTATGTGCGGATCTAAATTTTTGCTCCTTCCCCCATTTAGCGCCACATGTCAGGTATGGTTTGCCTTTTGGGGGGATACTTTCCTATATATATATATATGTATATATATATCTATATATATATATAGATATATATATAACTTAAATTTGAATGCTTCCCATGGTGATCTACTTCCTGCCGGTGTCTCCTGTGCACAATAAAATTCCATTCTACTCCAGATTTGTGGATGCTTTTGTTCTAAGTCTCACCTGACTGAAATGCTATTTGCAGCACGTCAAATGCCACAATGAAGTGTGATGTAGATTTGGGTTTAAAGTCCCAAACCACTGGGCTGCAGAGGCAGCAGAGTTTATTTGTTGACAAAGAAACCCGGGAACCGTTCACAGTGCATACATGATACACCAGAAATGCCCCAAAACTGTACTGGCTCTGTCCCTCTTTTCATACAGTTTTGGCTGTGACTTTCCACACTTCTCAGGTCATTTTACTGGTCTGTCAAATTTACACCATTAAAACATTGGTTCGTTTAGATGTCTATCTTGGGGCTCCTCAAAAAAAGTTACACTCTTATCTCCAAGGCCACTGTCTTCTGAAAAGCCCCTGTGCTTTTCTACTGGCTGCACTTCAGCTTACAGGGTCATGCCAGGGCAGGCCCTGTCCTCTTTTGGCCTTTTCTCTCTCTGCTTTACACCATCATGTTCTGGCCTGTTCTGATTGTATTTTTTAAAAAAAAAACAAAGTTACCTTTTATTTTTACAACATTATTTCTTAACTCTTCCTTGTATCTTTTTTTTTTTTAAATTATGTCTTTTTCTCACAAAGTAATGTTTTTTCCCCACGTTTTCTTTGAACAGTAAATACTGATAATACCATTTCCACATAATACTCCTTTAAAATCAGCTTAATACTGTACTCTTTCTTTTAAAGGCACTGGCATGACATGGTCATGTATGTGAAACGTCTCACTGAGGAAGTTTCATTTGCAGGTTTCCAGCAGGCTTCCCCAGCCCTCGGAGGGGCCCATACATCTGTTTCAACGTGGTGACTATGTACTAATCAAATCCTTGGAAAAGGAATCTCTTTCTCCTAGGTGGAAAGGTCCCTACCAGGTGCTGCTGGTCACATGAACAGCTGTGAAGGTCGAGGGAAAGCCAGAATGGGTCCATGCAACTCATCGACTGGTCCCCACCAGCGGGGAATCCCCACAGCAAGCGTAAGTGATTGCTTAGTTCAAACTACTTTTTGTATAATAAAGTTTTTAGAACACTGATGCACTCAGCTCCACCCCCCCACCCCCCACCCCCATGTGACTGAAGGTCATTCCAGAAGCAGCCCTGGAGGACACCACACGTAAGTTTGAAGAACTAAAAACAAAACAAAAAAGGTAGATATCTTGAAAATGGAACAGTACATAGACTTACTGTACAGTTGGAAAGCTTTTACCCTGAAATGGGGGGGTCCGACCAGGTTGCACATCTCTCAGATCTTCTGTTCTGAAGATTCATCATTTTCTGTAAACACAAAATATTGATAAAGCATAGATGCTGACTTTTTACAGTGACAAATATGGCAGAACCTATGGAGACAGGAGAGTTAGAGCGAGTGGATGGCCAAAGAGTTTTGGTCCTGCAGGTTGGTGATGGTGTAGAAGAATACTACATAGATGATTACTGCCTCAATGGGATGATTTTGAATGTATTACACCGTTTTGTGTGTGACCTTATTGGGGCTGTCATCACCCTTGAGCAAACCTGGGCAACATTTTTAGGGCTTGAGTGCTGACGACATCAGCAATCATTGTTATGTTTACTATTATTTTCACTATGTTTACTATTATTATTAGCAACAATAAATTGCATTTTTGGCAGCTTTCCCATGTCCAAAAACTTGGCACACGTCAGGACTGGCCAAAATGTATACATTTTAAAGACATGGGCAGGGGCAAATTAGCTTAACAGCTGCCCCTCAAAGTTTTGAAAAATTCAGCCCCTCGTGTGGGTTTCACACACACATGAAAATTGGTAGGCTCATGGGTTCGGACCATTTGTTCATTATAATGACATTTTCCTTCTGAGATTAGACACGGAGACAGACATCAGATCAGAGTGCGGTCGCTTGGTTCGCCTAGTGGATGCAGGGGGAATGTACTTAAAGTGCAACATGCCTCATCCATCGCCGCACAAACCCCGCCTGTCACTTTAACACCTGAGTGCAAAGTGACATAGCTGCCGGCATACTGACGGTTGTGGGAGGCGCTCCACCAGCCCGCCGTGGGGCCAGGGAATGTAGGGTTAGGGAGGAGCCACAGGAGGGCCTGGACACCTTACCCCTGGTCATAGCTGAGGAGCCCAGACCCAGCTGTGGCTGTGGCTCCAAGACCCAACCCAAAGCATTCCCAACGTTCATAATACTGTGGGGGTCTTCTTCAGCAATTTGAGCCACAGTAGCTTGTCTGTTGGATTGGACGACACAGGGCAGCCTTCGCTCTGCATGTTAATCAGTGAGCCTTGGCCGCCCATGACCCTATCGCTGGTTCACCACTGTTCCTTCCTTGGACTACTTTTGATAGATACTGACCACTGCAGAAAGGGAACAGCCCACAAGAGGTGCAGTTTTGGAGATGCTCTGACCCAGCATTTATTCATTTCATTTCACCTGTCAATGGTCACAGTGTTACACCTGATCAGTGTATCTAAGCATAAACGATTAACATACTTTTACTGACCTTTGATTACTTACTTTTGATTTGGCACCTGCCTCTGGGATCCTGGGGACGCTCCACCCAATAGAGCTTACTCCTGCCTTAAACTGAAAAGAACTAGTTAGTTACACAGTAAAACTAAGTGTTAGGGGTTAGGGAACAGTCCTCCAAAAGTGGTATCAGTCGACTCCAAATGGAGAAACATGCTCCTAAACATTCTGGGGGAAACATTTTGGCCGCCACACTTAGGCAAATTTTCAGACACCGGCTCAGCCCATTCCTTTCTATTGGAGGGACATTTTGGCCTATATCTGGGGAACTGAAAGTGTTATGGACTTGGGAGTGGGTGGCAAGTGCCCTAATACAGCATTTTATTCTGATACATATACACTAACAAAAACATCATTGCTTCTTTCATTAGGACCCCTCAGAGATGTGCATCTGCTTACAACTAAATTCAAACAAACTTCTGTTATCCTTTGTTTTTAAACAGAATAACAAGCCCTTGGCCAGGACCATTGCTGGCTTTCTGGCCAGGAGAAGACCAATGTAGGGGGTCCGGGCCCCAGCATGGAGGTCTTCAGACTCCCTGTGAGGGAGAGGTGAAGGTGGGAGCTGCTGAAGGGAGTGCTTGATGCTATGGATGAGGCTGCTGAAGCCAAACAGGACATTGTTGACAGCTCACATGGTCACACAATTATTATTCTCTTTGTCTTTAAAAAATGAATGGATGCTGATGGCATGGATGAGGGGAAAAGGAGGGGCGGAAATGAGGACAGTGGAAAGAGAATTTAAAAAATAAAAACTGGTCTTAAAAACAAAGTTTGGATTGTGTTTTTTACTGTTAATCATGATTATAACTGTGGCTACTATCATTCAACACTGTTTAAATATTCAAGGGCAATAATAATACTCTGCATAAATGATAAAGAAAACATCTTGTTTACATGACCTATGCAAAGCACTGGCAGTCATATCTTGATGTCTTCAGAGCAGTCATTTGTGAGAGGAGGAAGTTGAAATGCATTTTCATGCCACGGCCACTAGATGGCAGCAAGGGACTGCACATTAAGCTAGGATCAGTCACTTTGACACTTGATGATCCCCACTTTGGCAGGCAGAAAAGCCTCCAGGAAAAGACAAACACATTAATGTGGCTTGGATGTGATGGCGGCCTACGAGCTATGCCACATGCTTGCACCTTGAGATGCATTTACAGCTACTTTGCCTTAATTCACAGAGCTCACTGTGTGAGGTACAAACGGTTCTTCATGGTTCTTGATTTTTATTCTTTGGACCAACGGGCTTGCACCACGGTCCATTGGCATCACTTTCTGCTACTTTTTATGTCCAACAGAAAGTAGATCCTCCTTAGTAATGGCCACAGCAACCTAGATGTTGCTGTGTACACGCTGTCACAGACTCACCATGCCAGCTGAGAAAGAGGAGAGATGCGTCCAGTGAGGTCAAAGCTGAACAGGAATATCATTTCAAGACATTTTTTCAAGACATTTTTAGGGGCTTTTACTAATCAACCATTCTGTTTTTTCTGTTTTTTTGTTTTAAGATCAGGGTTATCACAGATTTGTTCATTAAAAGATGATTCCAGTGTAGGCCTACAAATGGATATTCAGCCTATTTAGAAAAGGTTTTGAGAGCAACAATAAATCAAATTAGTGAAATCAAAAACCTATGCAATAGGCTATTAAAATAAACAAATGATATAATATGAAGTCCTTACATATCACTTGTTTTTTTTGTTCTGTGACCACACAGTCTCACTAAATAAGTTACAGGCAGAGTGATATGATAGTGATGAGTTATTTTTTCAATTGACAATGGTTAGGTGTGCTGTGTTTGAGCATATTCTTAATGTCTAGTTGACCAATCAGATTACTTGGTCAGAACTACTTGTTGTATAGCTTCTATTATTACCTATTTTTCTTCAACACCAGACCATGATCTTTACCCTTATCCTAACCAATGTCAACCACATGCCTGGAAAAAGAGAAAACAAAAGTATGTGTCACAAACTTGGAAGTACCGTCATATCTGTAACCATTGTGGAGCTGGGAAACACAAAAGTATAGTAAATTGCTTTAGTAGATTTGTATCTTTGGCTAGGAAGGTCATATACTCATGGGAAAAAAGTACTTCTGGGTTCGTACTGTGCCCACCTACCTACCTGTCAAATTTGGTGCCCATACCTACATTAAGGTCAAGTTTGGCAAAATCATGCATGAAAAGGGGCCAAATGGTCTTAAACGTGCTCCTAAACACTTTCTAGGGGGGATGCAACTTGGTTTCAGGTCGCTTTTTTTTTTAACTGTTTTTCCTTTTTTCTGAAACTCTGTTTTTTTTTTTTTTTTTTTTTTTTTTTAACCATTTAGGTTCTTAAATGTAGAAGTTGGGTGTTTTAACCTTTATATACTCATCAGCCACTCCATCAGGTACACCTTGTTAGTACTGGGTTGGACCCCCATTTGCCTTCAGAACTGCCTTAATTCTTTGTACCATAGATTCAGTCAAGTGTTGGAAACATTCCATTTTGGTCCATATTGACACGATAGCATCACGCAGTTGCTACAAATTTGTCACCTGCACACTTGACTCAATCTTTATTTTATTTTTGCTGCATTTTTATTGTACTTTTGTCAACTACTGATGGATACTTCTTTGGGGAAAATAGTTTATTCAAGAGAAGTGCTTTTTTTTCATAAAAACGAAGCAAGTCTGAAGGATACCACCCTATTCCAGCTGAGATGAAGATGTGTTTTCATGGTTGCCATGCTGGTGCAAAGGTGAAGGCTTGGAAATGGACATATAAGCCATCAGTCAACATGAGAAATGTTAACTCTCTGCCCAACAGAAGTGATGAACTGGAGATATTGGTGAAGACTCAGAAACTATACCGTGAGTGCAGCCTCCTGTGTTTTACTGAAACATGGTTGAATCAAAACATGTCAGACTCCAGCATGGATCTACCTGGTTTCACTCTCATACAGTCAGAGTTCAAGTTAGTGGCAGAAAAAGGTGAGGGCCTGGCTTTATTTGAGATGGTGTAATCCTGCACATATTACTGCCAAGGAGAAAATGTGTTGTCCAGATATTGAATTATTGGCAGTTGGTATGAGACCATACTATGCACCAAGAGAATTCAGTCAGGAGAATATCAGGAGACTTCAGTCGTGTTTCCTTCTCTTCCCGCCTGACTGGATTTACAGTTTGTTAATTGTCCTACCACAGAAAATAAAACCCTTGATCTGCTGTATGCCAATATCAAAGAAGCCTACAGAGCCACTGCCTTACCAGCACTTGGCAGTGTGCGGAGGCAGCCTGCAACTAAACTCACACCTGAATGGACACCTGAGGCTTCTGAGGCTCTAAGGGACTGCTTTGAATGCACAGATTGGAATATGCTGCTGGAAACAGATGAGAACACTATGGACATTGACAGACAGGTTGATTGTTTTACTGAGTACTAAGCTTCTGTAGAGACGCTGTCATGTCTACAAAGACTGTACATAATTAATTCTTATCCTATCTTATGATGTGAATCTCCCATTCAACTGCATCCCAAAGGTGCTCTATTAGAACATTAATACATATTTCTTTCATTTCTTTAGGCAAGAGAAATGCCTCAAAGGGTGGAACAGTTCCTGATCAGGGTGCCACAGACACCAGCCTTTCCTGTTGCAGTAGGAAAGACAAATTTGGCTATGTTGCTGATTAAAGTTTTAGATTCATCAAATTTGCTTTGATTTTTCATACTCTTTTCTTCTCAAGCCTCCTTATGATGAAGCTCATCCTCCGTACTCGCCGTCCCAACCTCAAGGTGAAGGCAGCGCAAAGAGCGAGTTATTGTCGTAAGAACCGGGTTAAGTGCAATAAATTTATTGACAAATTGCATACGTATGTTACAACTAAAACAACCGCACTGACAGAATTCTTTCTATCTTTTTCAGTGCTGCTGTGACCTGTGGACCTGCGATGACTGGCTGATCGTGGCATCTGTTGTTGTCTGTATCACTGTGTCAGGGCTTATTCTATACTCACTTTTCATTTCATTTTAAGTGTGTTATCTTTTTGGCTCCTGTGTTAGGAGCCAAAGAGCTGAAAAGTGGCACACACACAATCCATAATGCTGTAATGACCCCTGATAGTGTGGTCAAACCGTCAGAGTTATGTGACCTACACAAAAGGACATTCACCTTGACAAAAGTCCCTAGACTCACGCAAAGTTTGACTGTTTTGATTGTGTATTTTTTTGTCTCCTGTGTGGGCATTTTTAAAGTTATTTTCCCAAAATGAAATAAAAGGCATTAATTATCAATTATTTGGTGTTTAGGAGGAATGCATTATATTCCTTGTATTGCTGTATCACTCATTATAAGGTCTACAACTGAAAGGGGTTACAATTTATTGAATGCTGCTTAAATTACAGTTAGTTAAGTGTTTACAGGAAGCCAAGAAGCAGCATATTGACCTCATACTGAGATGCTGAATTTAAACTGAGATGTGGGGTCTAATAGACTGTCATCATCCCCCTCCCAAACATCTCCATAGGCCCCTATTATGACCCCTTCCTTTCTGCATGCAGGGGATTCTTTGACCTCTTCCTGCAGGAGCTGGCAGACTGGGAGGATCATTCTGCTTAACCAGGGCTGTATGTAGCAGCCAGTCTCATTGTTTCTCTCTCTCCCTCTATCTCTCTCTCTGTCTCTTTCTCATCTCCTCTGGTTTGGGTTTGTTTTTCCCTCTTCTGTTGCAGCCAACATCCTCTTTACATGCACCTATACACCCCCATGCACTACTGATGTCACCGCTTACTTAATTAAGATACTGAAGCCCACGTTGCCCCCGATGAGTGTTTCATTGGTGTGAATGTGTTAGAGCGCTTTGTGCATAGAGCAAGCGCTGTATGAATGTGTGTGTGAATGGGTGAATGTGACATGAAGTGTAAAGTGCGTTGAGTGGTCAATACGAAAAAAAAGCGCTATATAAGTACAAGTCGATTTACTTACCAAACTTTCTGTTTTGTAAATAGTTGTTTTGTTATTTGCAATAAAAGGTCCTTTTTCAGATTTCAGAAAGAGCGCAGCCACACCCACCCCCATTACCCTCTGGGACTCCACTGTGGGCATCATCATCACCCGGAACCTCAAGTGGGAGCTGAACATCAGCTCCCTCATTAAAAAGGCACAGCAGAGGATGTACTTCCTAAGGCAGTTGAAGAAACTCAACCTGCCAAAGACAGTGATGGTGACCTTCTACACTGCCATCATTACGTGAGGGACAAGAGACCGATGAACAAACTGCTTTCCATCATGGACAACCCATCCCACCCTCTTCATGATACAATACTGACACCTGTACACAATTTCTACACATTACACTGACATATATTTGCACATTCCTTCAAGTACTTTCCTGTATATACTTTAAAGATTTGTTTAGTATTTATACCCTTACAGATATTTTTAGAATGATTTTTTTTTCTTTTTAATCTATATTTCAGAATGTTTGTTTTGTGATTGTTGCTGTCTCTGCTGCTTTAACACAAGAATTTCCCTCATGGGATCAATAAAGTACATCTATCTATCAATCTATATGTCATGCATATTGAACATAAATCAAAAGCGTGAGGGTCACTGGTTGATCATTACTCTCCCCATCTTTAGAATCAGGGTATATATATTACATTGAATCCCAACATTCAACATCAGAGTATAGTATTACACATAATGCTGGCATCCAACATCAGACACGTGTAATCACAGTCAATCCCAGCATCCAATATTGACACATACAATTATAATGGATGCCTGCATCCAACATCAGAGTATGATATTACACAGGATGCTGGCATCCAACATTAACACATGCAATTACTATAGATCCTGGTATCCAACATTAGCATGCAATTACACTGGATCCTGGTATCAAACACCAACACAGTACTCTGGAATCCAATACCATTATGGAGAATTAGACTGGATCCTGGTATCCACTGTAAGGACATGCAACTACTCATAACTCTGACACCTAAAACCATGATATGCAGTTGAACTTGAAAACAACCTACCAAATATGCTTTATTGCAATGCAAACATTTTGTGAAACTTTGATTAGTAATGGCACCCAGAGGCCAGAACAAATATCTCATCCCCCTTTAAGTATACCACTGTAATATCATCCAACTTCTCTGTACAAAACCATTTAGGTAAAAACCTTGTCAAAATCTAACAGAACTTCAGAACTAACCAGAAAAGCTATTACAAGTTTATCACTGATAACCACATCTCTGGATCCATATAATAAAGAGTTAACATCCAGCTTCTCAGTGTAACCATGGGAATAATACTGCATATATACAGTACCACAATCTCCATATATACCACAGTCTCCATATCCTTGTTAATGAAGTATTAGCATCCACTATCTCAGTATACCTATGCAGACAACACACAACATCTCTATATATCCCACTGTGTGTGACCCAACATCTTTGTATCTCTATTTATGAAGTATTAGCATCCAGTATCTTAGTATACACAGGCTTTGGTACACTATCTAAGTATATCCATGGAAAAACACCAATCAACTGATCAGTATTTTACACTATCTTTGTATGATAGCTGTTGAAGATCAACATTTCTATGTGACCACACAATAACCACCAAATTCTAGCTATGATACACTATGTCAGTGTGTAATGTAATACATTCTTCTATTGATATTACAATTATTTTCAAATGAGTGATGGCCTCAAGTGGTCCTGTAAGGAATTCCATCCGCTTTCTCAGCATACCACTGTAACTGTAATTACTATTACATCAAATTCCTTCATTACCACAGTCATTTCTGACTGTGTATGGACAAGACTTTCTTCATCAACTGAGACATTTTCTTCATCAGACTTCTGCTGTCTTTTTTGTTTGCAGCAGCAGAAAATTATGCCTGCCAAAATTATGATACTGAAAGTAATGGGAGCAGCCACTGTTACTGATACTCCCCCACCCTTTGATGAAGTGTTCTGAGATTCCATGGTAAGGCTTAAGTCAACCCTGGGGGTTTCAGCAGTGTCATGAACCATTCCAAAAAGTTGGTTGAATTCTGTCGTCATTACCACAACAGTAGTTGCCTGGGGTGTCTGACGGTAGATTCCTGTGATTGTTCCTGTGGTGATTAATTCAATTCAATTCAATTCAATTTTATTTATATAGCACCATATCACAACAACAGTCATCTCAAGGCACTTTTCATATAGAGCAGGTCTAGACCGTACTCCTTAAAATAGGTATTTACAGAGAGAGACCCAACAAATCCCACCATGAGCAAGCACTAGGCGACAGTGGCAAGGAAAAACTTCCTTTTAAGAGGCAGAAACCTCGAGCAGAACTGGACTCAGGGTGGGCGGCCATCTGCCTCGACCGGTTGGGTTAAGAAAGAGAGAGAGGGGGAGAGGGGGAGAGAGGGGGTAGAGAATAGCGAAAGAAGAACATAGCATAACACAGGTTCCATATCAGATGTAAGATGAGGCCAGTAATACAGCAGTAGTAATGATAGTAGTGATAATTAAAGTATTAACTTCTAACACAGCAATACAACTAATAGCAGTATAAGTAATTTCTAATTCTAGCAGCAGGTGTTGAGTGGGGTTGTAGGAGCAGCAGGAGACTTGTCATCACAGATCAGACTCTACAGCTCCAGAGGCAGAAATACCTGCAGAAAGAGACAGAAGAGGAGAGAGAGACAGGAGAGCACAATACTACAGGAAAGGGGACATATTGAGTTAGTAACATGTAACATGGGATATGAATCCATATTGAGTGGAGAGAGGGAGGGAGAGAGAGAGAGAGAGAGAGAGAGAGAGAGAAAGGAGCTCAGTGCATCATGGGAGACCTCCCGGCAGTCTAGGCCTATAGCAGCATAACTAAGGGATGGTTCAAGCCTGAGCCAACCCTAACTATAAGCTTTATCAAAGAGGAAAGTTTTAAGCCTACTCTTAAAGGTACAGAGGGTGTCTGCCTCCCGGACCCAAACTGGGAGAAGGTTCCACAGTAGAGGAGCCTGATAACTGAAGGCTCTGCCTCCCATTCTACTCTTGGAAACTCTGGGAACCACCAGTAAACCAGCATTTTGGGAGCGCAGAGTCCTGGTGGGATTGTAGGGGACTATGAGATCTTTAACGTAAGATGGAGCCTGACCATTAAGGGCTTTGTATGTGAGGAGGAGGATTTTGAATTCTACTCTGGATTTGACTGGGAGCCAATGTAGAGAGGCTAACACAGGAGAAATGTGATCTCTTTTCCTAGTTCCTGTCAGTAGTCGTGCTGCAGCATTTTGAATCAGCTGCAGAGTCTTTAGAGACTTGTTGGGGCAGCCTGATAATAAGGAATTACAGTAGTCCAGCCTAGAAGTAACAAATGCATGGACTAGTTTTTCTGCATCTTTTTGGGACAGAAAATGTCTAATTTTGGAGATGTTACGCAGATGAAAAAAGGCAGTCCTAGAAGTTTGTTTTATGTGTGAGTTAAAGGACAAATCCTGATCAAAGATGACTCCCAGATTCTTTACAGTGGAGCTGGGAGCCAGGGCAATGCCGTCTAGTGGAGCTACATCATTAGAAAGTTTGTTTCTGATGTGTTCAGGACCAATTATAATGATTTCAGTTTTATCTGAGTTTAGTAGTAAGAAGTTGCTTGTCATCCAGATTTTAATGTCCCTAAGACAAGCTTGGAGTTTGGCTAGATGATTGGTTTCATTAGGTTCCATTGACAGATAAAGCTGTGTATCATCTGCATAACAATGGAAATTTATGGAGTCTTTCCTGATAATATTGCCCAAGGGAAGCATATACAGAGTGAAGAGGATTGGTCCAAGCACTGACCCTTGTGGAACTCCATGTCTAACTTTTGTGTACATGGAGGAGTAGTTGTTAACATGTACAAACTGAAGCCTATCAGATAGATAGGACTTAAACCAGTTTAATGCCGTTCCTTTAATGCCAATAAAGTGCTCCAGTCTCTGTAAAAGGATGTGATGGTCAATTGTATCAAAAGCAGCACTGAGATCTAACAAGACAAGTACAGAAACAAGTCTGTTGTCTGATGCTATCAGAAGGTCGTTCGTAACTTTTACAAGTGCCGTCTCTGTGCTGTGATACAGCCTAAATCCTGACTGAAAAACCTCAAATAAACTATTGTCCTGTAGAAAGTCGCACAACTGTTTTGCAACTGCTTTCTCCAGGATCTTAGAAAGAAAGGGGAGGTTAGATATAGGTCTGTAGTTGGTTAATACATCTGGATCTAGAGTGGGCTTTTTTAGAAGAGGTTTGATTACAGCTGTTTTATATGACTGCGGAACATAACCTGTTAACGAGGACAGATTTAACATATCTAATACAGGACTGCAAATTAAGGGCAGAGCTTCCTTAAGCAGTCTAGTTGGGATGGGGTCTAAGAGACAGGTTGAAGGTTTAGATGCTGAGATAATTGATGTGAGCTGGGCTAGGTCGATGGGAGAAAAGGAGTCAAGGTTAGGTTTTGCAGCTGACTCTATGGATCCTGTGTTATGGCATAAATCTGTACTGATTGAAGGCAGGATGTGATTAATTTTACCTCTAATGGTAGAAATTTTATCATTAAAAAAGTTCATAAAATCATTGCTACTGAGGGTTATAGGGATGCGTGGATCTATAGAGCTGTGACTCTCTGTCAGCCTGGCTACAGTGCTGAAGAGAAACCTGGGGTTGTTCTTATTATCCTCTATTAATGATGAGTAATAGGCACTTCTTGCATTACAGAGGGCCTTTTTATATCTTTTGACACTATCCTGCCAGGCTAAGTGGGATTCTTCCAGTTTGGTGGAACGCCACACTCTTTCAAGCCTACGTGCTGTTTGTTTCAGTGTACGGGTTTGGGAGTTGAACCATGGAGCTTGCCTCTTTCTCTTTATTGTTTTCATTTTTAGGGGGACGATGGAATCTAAAGTGCTACGTAATGAGTCTGCAACACTGTCTACAAGATGATCAAGCTGGGAGGGAGTAGCTTCTGCAAAATTAAGATGAGGCATTGGACCTAAGTTAGTGGGAATCATTTCCTTGAATTTAACTACTGCATTATCAGAAATATTTCTAGTCAGGATGTTTTTTGCTGATAATACATAATCCAGCAATATGAAGTCGAAAGTGATTAAGAAGTGGTCTGATAGAATGGGATTCTGTGGGAAGACTGTTACATGTTCAATGTCAATACCATAAGCTAAAACAAGGTCGAGAGTGTGACTGAAACAGTGAGTGGGTTTATTTACACACTGAGAGAAGCCAATACAGTCTAGTAAAGAGGAAAAAGCAGAGCTAAGGCTGTCATTGTTGACATCAACATGAATATTGAAGTCGCCTACAATAATAACTTTATCTGTTTTAAGAACCAAACTACAATGGTGGTTCCTGTGGTGGTTTTTGCATTGTCTTGTGAAGACAAGTCATCTTGAGTGCTTGCAGAAGTTTCAGTGGATGTCAACAAACTGTAGTTTGCAGGGAAGGTGGTGACTTGTGAAGACCTGTTCCTCAGCTTTAAGTCCACATCGGACTCTGGCACAGACACCTCCTCCATTACCAGCTTAATCTGCCTGCTTTGGACTTCTCGAAACGTTTTTACTGTACATTGGTAAGTACCTTTGTCCGTGATCTTAACACTGTTAATGGTTATTGAAGCATCTCCATCTTGGGGATCTGGAGAAGAAAAGTGGACTCTGCCTTCAAAACCAGTAAAGTGGTTTATTACGTCCTCAATGTAATAGATGAGGTGTTCCTCTTCCTCTTGACCATCTGAACGGTTGACCGTCCACTCTATCTCCAAGTCACCAACATCCACAGAATCAAGGGTGAAATGGCATCCGAGACTGATGTCGTGTTCTAGTGCTACTTGGTATTCAGAGGAGGGGCTGGTTAAATTCAATCCACAGGTGGATGTCAAAAGTATTGACATCAGACCGATGAGCAAGACCAAAGCCATGGAAATGTTCTGTGGGGTGTGATAGAAATAATAATACATTTGCATTTTAAAAACACAATATTTGAATATGCTATTGTAATATTATTATTTCTGTACTTCAATGTTTAGGGTAAAAGCCTTGTCAAAGTCTAAAAGAGCCCTCTGAAAACAATTTAGAAAGCTATTACAACTCTACTACTGATAATTACGGCTAGTCTTCCCAAGATTTCAGTGTAGTAGCAAATTTGAGTCAAGGGCCCACAAGGGCCTTGGCCACATTCTCATATATTCTCTCTGTATGCCACAGTAATTTGACCCAAGTACAATCTCCTTTAGGGTAAAACCACCTAAAAAGCTATAACAACTTTACCACTGATAACAATATCTCTGCAGAAAGAAAACCAGCATTTCCTCCAGTGCATCCAAAGCCTGTCATTTAAGGAAAGTAAGGATATGACTGTGTGTGTGTGCTGTAACGGCTCTCCATTTTTCAAAAGTCTTGTTTAACCATGTTTCTGGTCCTGGAGTACAGAGCTTTTTAGAAATATGCTGCAGCTTTTTGGGTCAGATAGACTCAATTAGATCAGTTGCTGAACCAGTTTGCTGTCTGCTTCCCTAGCCACTGTTTATGTGCTAATTTGTGTCATGCCTGGCAATCTGGGGGCATGGAACTGCTCTGTGTGGGGGCGCCTTAACACTGCATACCTGCTGAGGTCAGCAAAGGTTACCACGTGGCACCTGTAAGGAGATGTTGGTACCTTGGGCCTTTGTATACTGACATTTTGTCACATTATTTTCACCCATATAATTAGAATGTTTTTCTGATGCACACAATTGAGCTGCAGACTTTGCATTCCAAATATCTTCACATTAGATGATCAAAACTGCTGTAATTGCTCTAAAAATGATTACCACTTTAAGAAAAACGTACCATGTGGGCCCTAGTGGTCTGAGCAGGCTCCTGATCCGGCCGGACCTTTGCTATGTCATTCCCCTACTCTCTCCCCGTTTCCTGTCTCTCTCCACTGTCCTCTAAAATAAAGGCAAAAAGCCCCCAAAAAAATACTTTAAAAAAAGGTTAAATATTCAAACAATCAACACCATTAAAAGATGATGTCATTTTCCAAATTGGGGTATACATATCTACAATATGGCTCAACCCAGGGACAGTCTAAGAACTTATATATATTATAATATATAGATTATTATTATTATATTTATATTAATATTATATAATAATATATTATATATATACCTACATTTAATATTAGCCACTTCAGGTTTAAATCAGAGAAGGGAACAGCTGTATGTACTGTTGTATTAGAGCACTATCAGAGTGTTTGTTATAATGGTAATCATAATAATGGCAATACCTATAAGTCTAATAATGTTAATGTTCAATAATAGATGAAAGCTATAAATGAAGGTAAATGTCCTGTGGCTGCAGGCTGCTCTCTGATCTCCCCCTTTGGATGTGAACCACTGACCTGGCCTCGTCGGCAGTGAGTGCGGAGTTCGTCCCTGTCAGCCGGCGGAAAGGGGCACGTAAGAGCAAGCAACCGGTTGTGTGGCCTGGTCTGCAGTCGCCTCTCCCGACTGCAAACCGGTTTTCGACTCTTGCTAGCCCCGTTGGTAGTCCTGTGCGCCCGCGTGTCTCCCCCGCTCCCGCTGACAGGGCTAAACAACGCACTCTAGTCATAGGGGACTCCATCACTCGCAATGTCAGATTAGCTTCGCCAGCCAATGTTTACTGCCTACCTGGGGCCAGAGCTTCCGACATTGAGGATAATCTTAGGGTGCTGGCATCACGCAGGGAGAAACAGGGGGCTCAGGCACACTGCACACCTAGTTATAGCAACATTGTCATTCATGTCGGCACCAATAACATTAGAATGAAGCAGTCTGAGGTCACCAAAGCTAGTTTAGCTAGGACGTTTGAGTTTGCTAGAAAGATGTGTCGGCATCGATTAGTTGTCTCTGGTCTTTTACCCATGCGGGGTAATGATGAGGTGTACAGTAGATTAACGTCTCTGAACCGCTGGCTGGCTCGTCACTGTAGTGAGCAGGGATATAGTTTTGTGGATAACTGGCCTTCTTTCTGGGGCCGTCCTGACCTGCTGAAGGCAGATGGTCTGCATCCTACTGGAGCAGGCGCTGCTATTTTATCTAGGAATATAGACAGGTGTTTACGTCGGGTTTGACAGTAAGACACTAGTGATCGGCAGGTCGCAGGTGAGTAGAGAACCTGCTAGGTCTTTAGGTGGTGCGGTTTTGGAGTCCACGAGCTTAGATAGCTTAGATGATGAATCTAACCAGGATAATTTGCAGACTTTAGATGCTCAGACTGATAGCCTGATCTACTGCATTGAGACTGTCTCCATTCCCCGCCGTACTATTCACAAGTTTCCTAAGTTTCTAAACCACCATGTACAAAACACCACTCCTGCCACTGGTGACAGTGCTAGGTCCCATAAAGTACTGAATAAAAGGCCACTTAAATTTCCTAACAGAAACACTAGATGCCTCATTCCTATTAATACTTCATCTATAGGTACCTTGCCACACCAGGCTGCTACCAGCAGCTCCAGGCTCAATATGATCCTCAAATTTGGCTTCATAAATATTAGATCACTTTCTACCAAGGCATTATTGATAAATGACTTGATTCTTGAACATAATCTGGATATGGTTGGTCTATGTGAAACATGGCTTAAACCAGATTTGTTCCTGCCTTTAAATGAAGCTTCCCCACCTGAGTATGCCAACGCACATGTTGCTCGGGCTACGAAAAAAGGTGGGGGCGTCGCTTTAATTTATAAGTCTTTCTTTGGTCTAACCTCAGCTCTTAATGTCACTTTTAACTCCTTCGAGGCTGTAGTATTGAAACCTTCTCCAGTAGCTTCCGATCCCCATGACCAGGGAAATAGATTGCAACCACTCAACCTTGTGGTACTTTACAGGCCACCTGGCCCCTACTCACAGTTTTTAGATGAATTTGGAAATTTTTTATCATGTCTTGTCACATATAGTGATGATATCCTAATTATGGGTGACTTTAACATTCACCTAAATAAAGCCTCTGATCCTTTAAATATAGCTTTTTTGGCACTTATTGATACTTTCGGGTTCACACAGTCTGTACATGAACCCACTCACTGTGGTGGTAACACTCTAGACCTGATTCTTTCCCGTGGGATTGAGGTGTCTAATCTGACCATCTCTCCTGTCACATCGGTTATCTCCGATCATTTTCTTATCAAATTTGATGCAACTCTAGTCTGTCCCCCTAAAATTGTCTCTAATATATCTTCCACCAGACACATAGGTCCCGCAACTTTAACTGTTCTTAGTGAACAACTACCAGAGGTCCTGGCCCCTTTTACGACAGCAATTGGTTCTGTTGATAACTGTACCAGGGACTTGAATACAACCTTGTCTAGTCGCCTTGATTCAGTTGCACCTCTCACCACTAAAATTAAACAGCCAAAGAGGTCCACTCCCTGGTTCACAGACGACACACGTGCTCTGAAGCAGGCCTGTCGGAAATTAGAGCGCAAATGGCGCAAATCCAAATCAGAAGCTCTGTATCTCCAGTGGCACCAGGGTGTTCTGGAATATAAGCATGCACTGTCTACTGCCAGAGCAGCATATTTTTCAAATTTAATCAATAGCAATAAACATAATCCTAGATTTCTTTTTGACACTGTAGCTAAACTCACTAAAAAGCAGCCGCCTCCTAGCTGCTCGCCCTTTACTGCCTGTGAGTTTCAGAATTTTTTCTGCAGTAAAATTGATGAGATTAGATTAAAAATCAGTTCAGTTTCTCCAGCATCTGCTGCAGAACCGGCTGTCCATCATATTGAGTCTCAGAGAGTTTCTGCTCTGATGAATTTTGACATTATATGTCTTGATTCATTATCTAAGATAGTACTAGCTTCTAAACCCACCACTTGCCTTTTTGACCCTTTACCGGGTAAACTTTCCAAAGATCTCTGGCCAGTCTTGGGCCCTGCAGTGCTGAATATTGTGAATCTATCGTTGACGACTGGCACTGTTCCTTCTAGCTTTAAAACAGCTGTGGTTAAACCTTTACTTAAGAAACCACACCTTGATCCTGGGTCTTTAGGTAACTATCGGCCTGTCTCAAATCTCCCATTCTTCTCTAAAATACTAGAAAAAGTGGTGTATCAGCAGCTTTCAGCTCATTTAGCTGATAATAATCTATTTGAACCGTATCAGTCTGCTTTTAGGGCCTTTCACTCTACTGAAACAGCACTTGCTAAAGTAGTAAATGATCTGCTACTCTCTCTAGATTCAGATTCCACCTCTATGCTCATATTACTTGATCTTAGTGCAGCCTTTGATACTGTAGATCACCGTATACTCATGGACCGATTGGAAAATAGATTTGGAATCTCTGGCGTGGCCCTCAGCTGGTTAAAATCTTACTTATCTGACAGAACTCAGTGTGTCTCTTGTAATAACACCATATCAGCCTTCTCTGATGTGAAATATGGAGTACCCCAGGGTTCTGTTCTTGGCCCCCTGCTTTTCTCTCTATATATTTCTCCTCTTGGCCAAATTATTCGGAGTCATGGAATTAATTTTCACTGTTATGCTGATGATACTCAGCTATATGTGCCTATAAAGGCTGATAATGCCTCTCAAATTAGGGAATTAGAGATCTGCTTGTCATCTGTTAAAAGCTGGATGTCTCAAAACTTCCTGCTTCTTAATTCAGACAAAACGGAAATGCTGGTTATTGGCCCAGCACGATATAGACACCAGTTCGATCATGTAACTATATCCCTTGACAGCTGTGTTATCTCTCAAAGTACAACAGCCAAAAATCTGGGTGTCACACTTGATCGTACTCTTTCCTTTGATCAGCATATTAAAGACATTACAAAGACCGCCTTTTTTCACCTACGCAATATAGCTAGGATTCGGTCTTTTCTCTCCATGGCAGACGCTGAAATTCTAGTCCATGCCTTTGTTTCCTCTAGACTGGATTATTGTAATGTTTTGCTTTCAGGACTACCGCGTACTAGCACTAAAAGTCTGCAAATGGTTCAGAATGCTGCAGCTAGAATGCTGACCAAATCGAGAAGGTTTGACCATATTACCCCAGTTCTAGCCTCCCTTCACTGGCTCCCTATTCATGTTAGATCAGACTTTAAAGTTCTCTTAATGACTTATAAAATTCTAAATGGGCTAGCCCCCTCATACCTGTCTGATCTTCTTAACCCTTATATTCCCTCGCGTGCTCTGCGTTCTCAGAGTGCAGGGCTGCTGTCTGTCCCTAGAGTCAAAAAGAAGTCAGCAGGCTGCAGGGCCTTCTCCTATCGGGC
Organism: Lates calcarifer; assembly: GCF_001640805.2. Classification (NCBI taxonomy): domain Eukaryota; kingdom Metazoa; phylum Chordata; class Actinopteri; family Centropomidae; genus Lates; species Lates calcarifer. The sequence goes on from NW_026115921.1 coordinate 27,371, forward strand.
CCCCTTCCTCTGGAACAACCTCCCTAGTGATATTAGACAGGCTGACTCAGTTGAGGCCTTTAAATCCAAACTAAAAACTCATCTTTATGCCTTAACTTTTAACTAGCACATTATTCTGGTTCCTATTTCAGGATACCATTTTTCCCTTGGCGGGTTGGGTCAGTCTCAATGCATCAGTTAAGATTAATAGTTAGTAAATGTTGTCCATGATGTCCTGCCGACGAGATTATTATTAACTGTCTTAATATCACTGCATCACTTTAACTGTGTGTTCTTCCCTCAAGCACATTACTGCCCAGGCTGTGCTTCTCTCTCTCTCTCTTCTACTGTCTCTCACTGCAGGGTTCTGCCTCCAGAGCTGGAGAGTCTCCTGCTGCTCCCATGATCCAGCTCAACCCATGATGCAACAATAATTAAAACATTTACTAGTGTTATTGATAGTGTTAGTGCTATTAATGTACCATTGTTTGTCATTATTATTCCTTTAGCTGTAATAATAATTATTACTATTATTATTATTATTATTACTATTATTACTACTACTATTTACACTTTGACTTAGTCTGTGTATGTGCAATGTTGTCTTTCTCCTACCCCATTCCCCCACCCCCCTCTCTTTCTGTCTAAACCCAACCGGTCGAGGCAGATGGCCGCCCACCTTGAGTCCGGTTCTGCTCGAGGTTTCTGCCTCTTAAAAGGAAGTTTTTCCTTGCCACAGTCGCCTAGTGCTTGCTCATGGTGGGATCTGTTGGGTTTTTCTCTGTAAATCTTATAAGATAAAGAGTACGGTCTAGACCTGCTCTATATGTACAGCGTCTCGAGATAACTTCTGTTGTGAATTGGCGCTATATAAATAAAATTTGACTTGACTTGACTTGACCTCTGCCCTGTGTTTGTCAGCAGGCTAGAATCATAAACATCAATTTAGTACTGTCATGGTTAAAGTCAGTGCAACTGTGATAGAGAATAAAGATGAATAATAAGAACAATACAGGGTGTCAAATATAATATGCTTACAACTTCATGTAGCCCACATCATTTGCCCCCAACGAGTGAAACGGCTCATTCTGGTACTGGCCAAATGGCACCACCAGCTTTCCCTGGCACAGCTGACGGGAAGGTGCTGGGTTACCTTCCACTTGCAGGAGCTTCTCTGCATGGGCCAGGGCAGTGGCCTGCTTCAGAAGCTCCTGCAGAGGCCTGTGGAAGGCCATCTTTTTGTCCCAGTACAGACGGGCCTCTTTGGTAGCCATCAGGATGGCCTGCTGATGGTGAGCAGAGGTTTGTGGGTTCACCACACAGATGACCAGGGTCGTAGCCATTGGGAACTTCTGCACAAAGACGTAAATAGGTATTATGTTATTATGATTGTTTTTATTATTACTATCATTAGAAAAATGGACTAGAGAACTCCTTCAGCAACAAGCACTGCTCTCAGTCCAAAGCATAACCTGGACAATCTGACAACTGCACATCAATACTATAAACCTGTACATAGCTGTAAATAACAGAATTTCTTGAAGATTTGCCACTGCTCACTACAGGACTGTAGTGAGCTGGACTGTATATATTTTAGTGCTCTAGGGCTGCTGTAAATTTCCCTGTAATAAAGGCTTATCTTTTCTTATCATATCTTAAAAACTACAAGACTGTGCATGCCATCTTTACAGTCATCATCATAAGTATGGAACTCTTATTATATAATGATGTAATATACTCTTATAGTTTACTTACATTATTTTAATCCTTGGAATGTCTGGAATAGGGGCCATGTTACATATGCCCCCCTTCCTAAATCGATTTGATTGAATCGAATTGAAATGAAACTGCGAAAAATGAACAGAGTTGTTGAATGAAAGAAGTCTAATGAAGTAGATAACTTTACCTGTCAGGCAGAAGTCTTGTCCGGCTAAAATGCTGCTAGCCAAGGAAAGCAAAAGAAATTAGGAAACTATTTCAATGCAAATGAATATGAATAAATGAATTGTTTGTGGCAGATTTGTCTCCAAACTAGCTGTCACTGTGTCAACCTACCTGTTATTTTTCTAATAGTTACATTTGCAATTTGCATACGGAGCCAGGATTGGGCGTCTACGGTGGAGAGACACGATTGGTCCATCTAAGATGGCATCCTAGACTGCGACTGGGAGTCCACGGTCTGCTCGACCAATCAGAAGGTGCAACTGTCTCCAGTGACCGCAGACTGTTGTAAGATGGTTATGATGGGCTCCCCGTCTCTCAGCATGGACCTGCCGGCGAAGCTCCACTAGTGGTGTGCGGTACTGCATATTTTGGTACCAAGTAAATACGGGCCAGTATTGCTGATACCGATACTTTTCAAAAAATATGGTGGATGTGTCATTGAATTGCTAAATCTCAATTAATTTTCATGACCTTAAGTGTTTTTTGTGATGTTTCCTTTTTTATTATTAAATAGTTAAAACCCAGGACAGAATTAGGACAAAGTTTATAATTAAATAGAAAATGCTTTATTATCAAATTTTTTTCAGAAAAATCTTAAATAAAAAGTGCACGCAAACCAGTAAACAAATTATTATTATTATTTCTCTCCTTCGCTCTCCATTTTTGTAGCTCCATGTTTTCTTTTGGATGGTTTTTTATATGTTTATATAAATTGGTAGTGTTTCCACTATACCTGACTAGCTTTTTACAAATCCCACATTTTGCTGTTGTCTCGTTTTCGGCTTGAAAATACAGCCACACGGCACTCCTCTTCCTCTCTGCCATTCTTCTGTTGTATTTTCTCTGTGCATGTGCTGATGAACCTGAGCCAGCAACTTGCTTGTTTGTTTGCTTTGCGCGTCCAAGTCACGTCACGTGACTCACGTGACGGTGCAACATCTAAACACAAGAGGGGGGAGGGGGAGCAAAGTGTGCCTGCTCTGCGCTGACACAGGAGCGGCGAGTCCGGTGACCTGGCTGTTTCCTCTTTGCCGAAACCACAGCATTGCAAACAAGAGCGGAACTTAAAGTAAAGAATCGATCTCACCAGGCTAGCATCGATATTTGGATCGATCCGCCCACCACTATTCTTGATGTATTCCACGACGTCCTTTGGGATCTCGAAGGTTTTCGTTTGTCCTCCTTCTGCCCTGATCACCAGGATTGTCGGGTATCGCAGCCCATATCTGATCCCTGTGCAGGTCCGCAGGAGGCTTCTTGGGTGTAGTCCAGGAAGATGTGAATCTGTCTGCTCCAACCCTCCGGTGTTCTCTCCATTTCTCTCGCCTTCTTCAGTATCTCCTCTTTCTCTGAATAGTAGTGAAATCTCACAATGAAGGCTCTCGGTGGGACTCCATTCCCATCTTGTTTCTCACTGAGTGTCCGGTGTGCTCGGTCCAGCGTCGGTGTTACTGCTAGCCCCAGCTTTTCTTTCAGTAAGCCGGCCATAAAGTCAGATGGCTTTTACCCCCACGTCACGTATGTTGTTGCGTTGTGATCGCGCCTTGAGGTCTTCACTCCGTCCCCTCAGCTTCCTTATCTCCTTCTCCATTTCCTTCAGCCTTGTCTCCATGTTAGTTATGGTGTTGGACTGATCATTCAACGTCTCATCCACCTCTTCTTCCCGTTCTTCCCATTTTTCCAGTTCGGCCTTCATCTCTTTTCTCCCCTTTTCTATTTCTTCTTTACACCTCGTGATCTCTGTCTTTGTCTTCTCTCTGTATTTCATAATCTCAACATCACATCTTTAGCCTACCAAGGTATGTTGTCAGCAGGTGTTGGATTAGCATTAGCCTTGCTAGTTGAAGGGGCCAGGTTGCTAACCACCTGCGGCTTCTCTTCACCCGTCCGAGTCGATCAAGAGGTTATTTTCTTAAACTGCACTAAAAATGTACTTGTTCGCTTCAGAAACAAAACCTTATTTGCTCAGGCCCCAAAACGATAGAAATATGGTGATACTAATAATTTTTGACTTCACACGGCAGAGCACATCCGGAAGTCTCGATGAACAGTTCCTGATCGTTCTCCATCATCGTCTCTGGTTCACTGTTGATTCCACATCAGAACCAGAACCAGGACCTCAGTGAGGTCGCTGGTTCAAATCAGTCTGGACTTCCTGTCAGCGTCTGTTTCATTTCCTGTTTCACTTGTTCACGTGACAACACCGCCACCTGCAGGCTGAACTGTTCATCACAGACCTCCACCCACTCACAAGATTCAACAGAATTAACCATAGAGATTGTTGGGTATGTGACCAAGATAATCATTAAGTGAAGTATGTGGCATTCAAAAGTTTTTATTTTCTCTAATTTCTCTGTACAAACAGGACACTGAAGGAGAGGACATTCAGAGGGACATGGAGAAGACCGTGATGGGCATTTATGTCATCAAAAAGGAGGGTGGAGGTAATGGACATGATGACATGGTTTTGTTGAAGGTGTACTGCGTACTGCGGTAATCGTATTCCGTCACTTCCGGTTACCGGTGTTTGGAGATCATCGTTTGGTGTATACCTGTCTCAGACTAGATACTTTCTTTTTATCGACATTACTTCTGTGACTCTATCACCAATTTAATCTGCACTTTCACAGTAACAGTAGTTGCTAAATCACCAACTTTCTCCACTTTCTGTGTGGTACTTTATCGAGTCACGCTATCCTCTGCTACTGATTTAGCTGATCTCTCAGCCATGGCCTCTCGCTCTCCTTCTCCCTCTCCTGCCTTCTCTTGCTCTGCGTGTCAGATGTTCAGTTACTCCTCTGCCTCGTTTAATGATAATGGTATGTGTAATAAATGTAGTCTGTTTTCTGTACTCGAGGCGAGGCTTAGCGAATTAGAGTCCCGGCTCCGCACCATGGAAACTAATTCAGCAGCTAGTGCTAAACAGCCCCCCGTAGCCGGTGCGGAGCAGCCTAGCATAGCAGTTCCCGAGCAGCCGGGAAAGCAGGCTAGCTGGGTGACTGTTCGTAAGGACAGGCGTAGCCGTAAGCAGAAGCCCACTGCTGACCACCACCCAGTTCACGTTTCTAACAGATACTCCCCGCTCAGCGACACACCCGCTGAGGAGCCAACTCTGGTGATTGGCGACTCCATTTTGCGGAACGTGAAGATAGCGACTCCAGCGACCATAGTTAAATGTATTCCTGGGGCCAGAGCGGGCGACATTGAATCTTATTTAAAGCTGCTGACTAAGGATAAGCGTAGATACAATAAAATTGTTATTCACGTCGGCGCTAATGACACCCGACTACGCCAGTCGGAGGTCACTAAAGTTAATATTGACTCGGTGTGTACACTTGCAAAGACCATGTCGGACACCGTAGTTTTCTCTGGTCCCCTGCCCAATCTGACCAGTGATGACATGTATAGCCGCATGTCTTCACTCAACCGCTGGCTGTCGAGGTGGTGTCCAGAAAACGATGTGGGCTTTGTAGATCATTGGAAGAGTTTCTGGGGGAGACCTGGTCTGGTTAGGAGAGACGGCATTCATCCCACTTTTGATGGAGCATCTCTCATATCTAGAAATCTGACAGAGTTTATTAGGAAGCCAAAGCCCTGACAATCCAGAGTTCAGGCCAGGAGACAGAACTGCAGTCTTACACGCTTCTCTGTGCCTCCTTTAGAGCAGTCACCCCTCCATTACCCCATAGAGACTGTGTCTGCCCCCCGACCATTTAAATTAACTAAACCAAAGGTCAACAAAAGAGGAGTTAGTCACAATAATCTAATAAAAATCAGCACATCCACCTCAAATGTACAGCAAAATAAAATAATTAAATGCGGATTACTCAATATCAGATCTCTCTCATCCAAAGCTGTACTAGTAAATGATTTGATATCAGATCACCATCTTGATCTATTCTGTCTGACTGAAACCTGGCTGTGTCAGGATGAGTATGTTAGCCTGAATGAATCAACCCCCCCCAGTCATATTAATACTCACATTCCCAGAGACACTGGCCGTGGAGGTGGAGTCGCAGCCATTTTCAACTCCACTTTATTAATTAACCCTAAACCTAAACTCAGTTATAATTCATTTGAAAGTCTTGTTCTTAGTCTGTCCCACCCAAGGTGGAAAACATTAAAGCCAATTCTATTTGTTTTAGTGTACCGTCCTCCTGGTCCATACTCTGATTTCTTATCTGAATTTTCAGAGTTCCTGTCGAGTTTGGTTCTTAAAACAGATAAAGTTATTATTGTAGGCGACTTCAATATTCATGTTGATGTCAACAATGACAGCCTTAGCTCTGCTTTTTCCTCTTTACTAGACTGTATTGGCTTCTCTCAGTGTGTAAATAAACCCACTCACTGTTTCAGTCACACTCTCGACCTTGTTTTAGCTTATGGTATTGACATTGAACATGTAACAGTCTTCCCACAGAATCCCATTCTATCAGACCACTTCTTAATCACTTTCGACTTCATATTGCTGGATTATGTATTATCAGCAAAAAACATCCTGACTAGAAATATTTCTGATAATGCAGTAGTTAAATTCAAGGAAATGATTCCCACTAACTTAGGTCCAATGCCTCATCTTAATTTTGCAGAAGCTACTCCCTCCCAGCTTGATCATCTTGTAGACAGTGTTGCAGACTCATTACGTACCACTTTAGATTCCATCGTCCCCCTAAAAATGAAAACAATAAAGAGAAAGAGGCAAGCTCCATGGTTCAACTCCCAAACCCGTACACTGAAACAAACAGCACGTAGGCTTGAAAGAGTGTGGCGTTCCACCAAACTGGAAGAATCCCACTTAGCTTGGCAGGATAGTGTCAAAAGATATAAAAAGGCCCTCTGTAATGCAAGAAGTGCCTATTACTCATCATTAATAGAGGATAATAAGAACAACCCCAGGTTTCTCTTCAGCACTGTAGCCAGGCTGACAGAGAGTCACAGCTCTATAGATCCACGCATCCCTATAACCCTCAGTAGCAATGATTTTATGAACTTTTTTAATGATAAAATCTCTACCATTAGAGGTAAAATTAATCACATCCTGCCTTCAATCAGTACAGATTTATGCCATAACACAGGATCCATAGAGTCAGCTGCAAAACCTAACCTTGACTCCTTTTCTCCCATCGACCTAGCCCAGCTCACATCAATTATCTCAGCATCTAAACCTTCAACCTGTCTCTTAGACCCCATCCCAACTAGGCTGCTTAAGGAAGCTCTGCCCTTAATTTGCAGTCCTGTATTAGATATGTTAAATCTGTCCTTGTTAACAGGTTATGTTCCGCAGACGTATAAAACAGCTGTAATCAAACCTCTTCTAAAAAAGCCCACTCTAGATCCAGATGTATTAACCAACTACAGACCTATATCTAACCTCCCCTTTCTTTCTAAGATCCTGGAGAAAGCAGTTGCAAAACAGTTGTGCGACTTTCTACAGGACAATAGTTTATTTGAGGTTTTTCAGTCAGGATTTAGGCTGTATCACAGCACAGAGACGGCACTTGTAAAAGTTACGAACGACCTTCTGATAGCATCAGACAACAGACTTGTTTCTGTACTTGTCTTGTTAGATCTCAGTGCTGCTTTTGATACAATTGACCATCACATCCTTTTACAGAGACTGGAGCACTTTATTGGCATTAAAGGAACGGCACTAAACTGGTTTAAGTCCTATCTATCTGATAGGCTTCAGTTTGTACATGTTAACAACTACTCCTCCATGTACACAAAAGTTAGACATGGAGTTCCACAAGGGTCAGTGCTTGGGCCAATCCTCTTCACTCTGTATATGCTTCCCTTGGGCAATATTATCAGGAAACACTCCATAAATTTCCATTGTTATGCAGATGATACACAGCTTTATCTGTCAATGGAACCTAATGAAACCAATCATCTAGCCAAACTCCAAGCTTGTCTTAGGGACATTAAAATCTGGATGACAAGCAACTTCTTACTACTAAACTCAGATAAAACTGAAATCATTATAATTGGTCCTGAACACATCAGAAACAAACTTTCTAATGATGTAGCTCCACTAGACGGCATTGCCCTGGCTCCCAGCTCCACTGTAAAGAATCTGGGAGTCATCTTTGATCAGGATTTGTCCTTTAACTCACACATAAAACAAACTTCTAGGACTGCCTTTTTTCATCTGCGTAACATCTCCAAAATTAGACATTTTCTGTCCCAAAAAGATGCAGAAAAACTAGTCCATGCATTTGTTACTTCTAGGCTGGACTACTGTAATTCCTTATTATCAGGCTGCCCCAACAAGTCTCTAAAGACTCTGCAGCTGATTCAAAATGCTGCAGCACGACTACTGACAGGAACTAGGAAAAGAGATCACATTTCTCCTGTGTTAGCCTCTCTACATTGGCTCCCAGTCAAATCTAGAGTAGAATTCAAAATCATCCTCCTCACATACAAAGCCCTTAATGGTCAGGCTCCAGCTTACCTTAAAGATCTCATAGTCCCCTACAATCCCACCAGGACTCTGCGCTCCCAAAATGCTGGTTTACTGGTGGTTCCCAGAGTTTCCAAGAGTAGAATGGGAGGCAGAGCCTTCAGTTATCAGGCTCCTCTACTGTGGAACCTTCTCCCAGTTTGGGTCCGGGAGGCAGACACCCTCTGTACCTTTAAGAGTAGGCTTAAAACTTTCCTCTTTGATAAAGCTTATAGTTAGGGTTGGCTCAGGCTTGAACCATCCCTTAGTTATGCTGCTATAGGCCTAGACTGCCGGGAGATCTCCCATGATGCACTGAGCTCCTCTCTCTCTCTCTCTCTCTCTCTCTCTCTCTCCACTCAATATGGATTCATATCCCATGTTACATGTTACTAACTCAATATGTCCCCTTTCCTGTAGTATTGTGCTCTTCCGTCTCTCTCTCCTCTTCTGTCTCTTTCTGCAGGTATTTCTTCCTCTGGAGCTGTAGAGTCTGATCTGTGATGACAAGTCTCCTGCTGCTCCTACAACTCCACTCAACACCTGCTGCTAGAATTAGAAATTACTTATACTGCTATTAGTTGTATTGCTGTGTTAGCAGTTAATACTTTAATTATCACTACTATCACTACTACTGCTGTATTACTGGCCTCATCTTACATCTGATATGGAACCTGTGTTATGCTATGTTCTTCTTTCGCTATTCTCTACCCCCTCTCCCCCCCCTCTCTCCTTCTTAACCCAACCGGTCGAGGCAGATGGCCGCCCACCCTGAGTCTGGTTCTGCTCGAGGTTTCTGCCTCTTAAAAGGAAGTTTTTCCTTGCCACTGTCGCCTAGTGCTTGCTCATGGTGGGATTTGTTGGGTCTCTCTCTGTAAATACCTATTTTAAAGAGTATGGTCTAGACCTGCTCTATATGAAAAGTGCCTTGAGATGACTGTTGTTGTGATACGGCGCTATATAAATAAAATTGAATTGAATTGAATTGAAAAGGTGTGATCATTCTGGACAGCACTGGATCTGTAGCTCAAGCTTGTGCAGTGACACTATTAAGAATTCATTCAAAAAGTGCTCATGTGAATGGATGGGGACAGGCTTTCCCCCAAAGTCCTTGGGCTACAGAAGAATACCTATTGGACTATAGGTATTCTTCAGCCACACTTGTGAACACAGTAATCCTGCTTTGTTGTCTCTGTTGTTTTTCATTTCACAATGTAGAGTGAGGGAATATTCATCTGAAATGAAAATGACAACACTCAACAAACTTGTTCTATCATATCCACTCACCACTTTATCCCAAGAAAGTGTATCAGTGTTCTCCATTAATTACCCAGACTGTGGCAACCCCCCACAGTCTATCTTGCCATAGTCTCATTATGAACCAGAAATATTTGAAGACTTCTCATAACAACATTAAACATTAAGCCATAGCTTCAGCAAGATATCTTTCAGATGACATGCACAGCCTTTGTGGAGACCAGTCAGTCCAAACAGTATATTGGTGTGATGTCACACATAATTTTACAACAACAATGATAATCTGGTGACTCAGTCAAGGTTTAGTTATGACTCTCAAACAATAAAAAATGGAAATCAAATTGATTGACACTGCCAACTGACAAAAGATAGGATTTCTGTTTATTTTCTGTAGCCAACTACTAATTATCTGGAAGCAAAGCCAAAGCTCAGTTATATTCAGGGTTTTTTCTACATCGTCTATTTACTTGATCAACAGATCACATGATTTTTGTTTGATACAGGAAGGTTTTTCACAACAATTTGTAGTATACAGGATGTCTTATGTATGTTTTTGCCTTTTTGGAATGTCTGAAGGTTTCCAGATGTTTTCACTTCTTACGAGTTTCCTATGTCTGAGTTAGCCCTTGGGGTTTATGTTTAGGATAAGAGTTAAGAATGTGACTCCTAGACTAGTAGAGGTTAAAGGTGAGGGTTTCCTCTTATCCATCATCTTCCTCTTAACAGTGAAGGCATTGAATGAAGGTCCAGATGTTTCTCATGAACCATGTAAACAACCAATGTATATATACTGGTGTTCAGAGCTGTGAGAGAGAGAGATCCATATTGGCTCGGATCCTCTCACAGGCTACTGCAGTGCTTGTCCGATGCTGAACTACTTTGTAATAAACTTCTATATACAAGTAAGTCAGTGTCAGCGGAGATCTTCTCTTCATCATCTTCACATCGACATCACCACCTAATATACCACAAGAATTTGGCGTCACGAACTTCGGACGTGTTGTGACCTGCGGCGTTCCTGGCAACTTCAGCGCACCTACTCCCGCACCAAGCCGGCTGATTACGGTGAGCATTTCTCACTTATGGGGCGCTGGTTCGTTTGTTGAGGTTGTGTGTGTTTGCTGTATGGTCGCACCGAAAAGAATTGTGCTGTGTTGATGTTTGGAGTGATGCTCCGTTCTAAATTTGATTTTATTGCGCTGTGGACAGCGCATAAAAGAGGGGGAGAGTGATAGAGAAGAGAATAAGAAGTTTGAAGTAAAGAGTGTAAAATAGCCTAATTAGTAACGATAAGGTGAGCTAGATAAAACCATGCAAGATTAATGAAGATTGGGCCCTTATCTTCTTAACGGTAAGACATGTGTACATCAGTCACTGCGTGAAAGTCGGCTTTGAGAAATAGTTAGATTAGAGAAGAAAGAGGAATAGAGAGATAAAGGGAAAAAAAGCCGCAGATTCGGTTAAAAACCCTCTGGGAGGTGGTTTTAGACGGGCCAAAAATCCTGGAAAATCACTAGGTGAATTTCAGGTCAGTTCAAGGAACTGGGGGTGTAGAGTGCAAAATTCAATTGTAAGTTCCCACTCGAACACTAGTTGACGAACAGTGTTTGAAGCAGCCTCTCATTGAATATCTACACCTCATAAGGTAGCATAAATTTAGAAGGAAAATAAGAGAAAAGGAGCGGCAGAAAAGCATGCTATAGGATAAAGTATGAATGAGTAGATTTTTGAGAATTTAGGATTGGATATTGTTTGTGTTTTGGGATGAAGTTTTGATTCTGCTGTGTGTTTTGAGAATTCTTTTTGTGTCCCTGTTGAGTGAGTAGTGCCTCTGTCTGTGTGTGTGTGTGCGTGTGGAGCGCTGTCTCAGCTGTGTGAAAGGCTGTGACACGGGATGGTGTATGGGATTTATGTTAAGAAGATAGATTTTGTATTGAATAGGAATATATAGGTTGTGGTTGAAAATAGTAATGTATAAAGAAAGATATTTTGTCTGATATGGATAAAATTTATGAGTTTTTTGAAAGAGGACGTTTTTATGATTAAAACCTATGAGCTTCTTTTTAAGAAGACGTTTTTATTGATAAAGTACATGAGCCTCTTTCAAAAAGACATTTTTGCTATTGTTAAAATATATGAGCCTCTTACGAGGGGACTTTTGATATTGTTAAAAGTGTATGAGCCTTTTTTGGGGGACAGTTTGAACAAAATCTATGAGCCTTGTTAAAGGACGTTTTTGAGAAAAAGAGAGAGGAAAAACTTATGAGCCCCCAAAAAGGACATAGAAATTTAGTGTAAGAATGTTTGTGTGGGATTTAAAGAGAAATAAAGGAATAGTAGGATATATAGTTTGAGGATGATAATTAAGGGGGAATTAAGATTATATGGAGTAAAATAGATTTTTATGTTAGTGAGGTATGTTGTGAAATTATAATTTGGTGTTTAAAGAAGAAAATATCTGTGTGCTGGTAGATAATTGGGATTGAATTGAATTGTTGTTAGAAAGATTTAGTGGGTTTATAAGATATTAAAATCTTGTCTGTTTCTGTTCTTATCCACTTGTGCTGTGTGAGAATTGGGGAGAAGAAAAGGAGGTGGAGTGCTCCAGGATGCAGAGGGGTGGCAGCTGGCCAAGGCATTACATGGATTGAGGAATGCTGACGACAGCTGTACAGCTCCTGAATCCAGTCTGCTAAAGGCCAGTACAGTTTTATACACAAACTCTTTTTACAAAGACCTGCATTTAAAACGTATGTGTTTATATTCATTTATAGTTATTATTATTAATCTGTTTTTATTGGTCAATATTATAAAACATTTTAGAATATAATTTGATTGGGTATGCATAATATAGTATATGGTGTAGCTGTTTAAAGGAAAGGCTTGGCAATGGACTGACCTGTTAATGCATTTAATTAAATATGATTATTGGGTTAAATGATGTTGAAAGTAGAGTGGTAAACATGGATTTTATTTTTGTTTTATTTTGATTTGAGGTGATTGTTTATTGAAAATAGGAATACACTTGGTAATAGTTGGTCCCTTGTAGGAGCAGGTGATCTTTTGAGCCTCATATAGGATTGGACTTTTGTTAATTTGTGGAAACTTTACACATAATTTGGAGGATTAATTGTGTGTTTGGTAGATATTATATGTGGGCTTGGTGTTGTGAATTTATTGTTATATTGATTGAGTGTTTGGTTCTTTTGGAGTTGGCAAATTTATTGATTGTGGTAAAATAGTGGTTTAAAATAAAATAAAATAAAATAAATAAAATAGGGGGAAGTAGGTTAAGTATTTAGAAGTAGTTTTAGTAATCAGTTTAGATTTATAATTAAAGGAGTTATTACAATGTCAGAAAAGGATATTAAAGTTTCGAGAGTAATTACCCCTGTTGAAGTAGTACAGAAGAATAATCCTTTAATTAAATGTATTGCAAAGATATCGGAGAAATGGCATAAGCGTTGGCCTGAAATTGATCAACCATGGCCAGTGGAAGGGACTCTTAACCCCGATGTAATTAAAATAATGCATGTACTTGTGTCTACATATAAGGCGGAACAAAAGAAGGGTAAAAAGGGGGAAAAACGTAAAGAAAAGAGACAAGTGGAGCTTGGTGTTCTTCAGTTGTTTGAAAATGAGGGACAGAAATTGATAAAATCTGCAAAAGAAAAGAGAGACAGAGGTGTAGAGGAAATAAGAAAGAATGTAAAGGAAACAGAAAAATTAATGGCAGAGATTAATGCACCCTTCTCACACGTGGATCCAGCGAAGAAACCCCCACCTTATGAGAAGAAGGTGAAGTTTGAGGAAGTTTATCCCCAGCTTCCAGTGATCTCTCAGGAGGGTAATTATCAGATTAAAGATGAGAATGATCAGGTAATAGAAGTGGGACAAGCAGAAACGACTATAACGATGTATCCAAGTTCTAAAAGTAAGAGGAAAACAATTTGTGTGGGAGCTAAGGATGATCAGAGTGATTTGGAAGAGGCTATGGGTGGATATGATCCTAAAGTCAAAAGGATGCTGGCCAGAGCGGAAAGAAGAGGAGATAAAACATGGACGGCGGAGGACTCAGAAGATGATAGTTCTAGTGAAAGTGAGAATGAAGGCAGTGATTGGGAGGAGCAGATTCCTTCGCCTTCAAGAGGTTTTTTCCCTGCGGCAACTAGTACTGGAATGGAAGAGGAGAGACGAACGGCCTTACAAGAGGTTGAGAAAAGTATAAATCAATGCCTTTCGCATCTCTATGAGTCATCTAAACCAGAGGATCAGAAAGTATGGGAGAATCAATTAAAGTGGTTAAAGACACAGAGGAAAACCTTGCGGAAGAAGATTTCCCAAAAATTAGGTAAGAGATATTCACTGCGCCCAAGAAAAGGGAAAATGTGTCCAGTGGTTGTTCGAGGACAGAATTTGGAGTACAAACCTTGGCAGAATACAGATATGTCAGACATACTTGAGAAGTTACCTACTCTTCAAGATGGAGCACATCCTTGGATTTCAAAGTTGGAAGAGATTATGGTGGGAACACAAGCTGCCATGGGAGATGTTAAGAGACTCTTGGCTAGTCTCCTTGGGGTTCCAGCTATGGAAGAGATTCTACAGAAAGCGGGACTTGACCGATATATAGGTACTGCTGTGAATGATTCAGAGTTGTTTGCTGCCAGTAGAGATCGAGTGTGGAGAGCACTGAAAGATACATTTCCTACTAATGTACATCCTGATAATATCTTTATTGAACCGTTGGGACAGGAAGAAAACCCGAGGGCCTATGTGTCAAGAGCCCATCAGGTGTGGAGAAACGTCACAGGAAATGATCCGGACTTGAATCAAATGGAGCAGTCAATTTTGCGGGCTAAAATACAGAAGGGGTTGCCCATACCAGTGAGAAGTAAACTGGCAGAGGTGGTTGGTCTTGGAAGTATGACAAAGGGTGTCTATACGGATCATATAGCCCACCAAGTGGAGCTATATAGGAAAAAGGAACATGATCAGAAAGAGCAGGATCAAGAAATTCTTAGAAAACTTAATCAAATACAGTTGGTGGACAATAAGAAGAAGGAGAAGAAGCAGGCTCTAGTGATACAGAGTCAGACTCCGTTGAATCAACCCGCATCGCAGCCACAGTCAAATCAGGTTCAGCTGCAGCCATCTCAGCCACCATTGGTGGTGCCAGCTGTTTCCTACCCACAGTCAGTTTTTGGTCAAGTGCAGACCTGGAGAGGAAGAGGTCGAGGAAATTTAGGAAGAGGAAGAGGAGGAAGGTTTAATCTAAACTTTCAACAGTTTTCAGAAGTATGTTATAACTGTGGATTGCCTGGCCATTTTGCCCGTGAGTGCAATAGACCAGGAGGAAATTTCAGAGGAAATTTTAGAGGAAACTTCAGAGGAGGATTTAGGGGTCAATCAAGACCACCTGCGGGACCGGTGAACCCATATAGGGGCCCGGAAACGGGGTTCTAGAGGTGCCCAGAGAACCTGAAAGGGGGGTGTCAGCTGGTAGCATCAGGGCCGGAGAGAGATCCAACAATAGAGGTAAAAGTAAATAATCGGTCATTGGAAGTGATGGCAGATAGCGGAGCTGCTTTTACTTGTATTCAGCCTGAAGATGCTATACATCTCCCCATGTCTGGTCAATTGATTCGGACGATCGGGTTTGAGGGAGTGAAACAGCTGATTCCTCTTACGGAACCAATTGAGCTCTGCTATAAGAATCAGAAGACTACAATACCTATATTGGTATCAGAACATACACCTATTGCATTGTTGGGAAGAGATGCTTTGTGCAGATTGAATTGTACAATAAAGTGTACACCAGACGGCTGTCTGGTGGAAGTGCCAAATGATGTGGTTCACCAATTATTGATGACAATGGAAACTGAAGCTTCTTCAGTATTTTGGATTGGAAATCTTAGTGCAGATTTTCTGGAGCCAGCAAAGGTATGGGAGAAGTTTATTGTAGCAAACATGCCTGATGCAAAGTCTCCGGAATATCCATTTCACTGCACGCTCAAGTATTTTAAGAATGCTGCTCAGTCAGATTCAGAAGAATGGTTGAGTCAACAACCAGAGCGAGTCCAACTCAGTTCGTGCTGTATAATTTTGGGACCACAAGGAGCAGCTATGAAGATAAACAAAAATGTTTATTTGGATAAAGAGTTTGATATTGAGAAGAGTGTACCACATGTGACTTTGTTGGTGTCTGAAGACTATGAGCAGAAGCATATAGGAGAAATGATGGAAGAGGCAGAGAAAGCTGTTTTTGTACCGATGAAAGAGAATCTTGCCATTTGGAGGAGTGAGGATCAGCGATTTATCAAGATTATGATTTCTGCTCAAGGAGAGGGACAACCGCAAACTGTGTGGATGACACATGAGTCAATTTGTAGTGCTAAGATGGATCCTATGAGAGAAGAAATGTTGCGACAAGTACCAGAGTGTTTGTGGTCTCGACATAGCACTGACATTGGACTGGTGAAATCGGCTCAACCAGTAAAAGTTGAACTCCGGCCAGGAGTTAGACCCCCTTGGAAGGATCAATATCCACTGAAAGAAGAGGCAATCCGAGGGATTGAACCACAAATTGAAGGACTCTTGAAAGCAGATGTTTTGAAGATAACAGAGAATCCTAGTAATACGCCCTTGCTACCTGTAAAGAAACCAGATGATTCTTATCGTCTGGTACATGACTTGAGAGCAGTGAATGAAGTGATAGCTGATTTTCCAGCAGAAGTGCCGGATCCGCATACTTTGTTAGCTCACATTCCTCCGGAGGCAACTCATTTCACAGTGTTAGATTTATGTGGTGCATTTTTTAGTGTTCCACTTAGTGTAGAAAGTCAGGGTTTATTTGGTTTCACGTATAAGGGACAATTTTATGAGTACAAAAGGCTGCCACAAGGGTTTAAACATAGTCCTCATATCTTTAATAAAGTATTGAAGGATGATTTGGCAGGGATTGATCAGGTGCTACAAAGTACTGTTGTCCAATATGTGGATGATATTATTATTTGTTCACCAAATGAGGAAACATGTCATAAGAACTCAATTAAATTGCTACAGATACTGGCAGACAAGGGACATAAGGTCTCTCAGAAGAAACTGCAGTATTGTCAGGAGAAAGTAGTTTATTTGGGTCAGACAATAACAAAGGGACATAGAAGTATCTCTGACAGTCAGTTAGAGGCTATTCGTAAGGCTCCAAAGCCCAGAACAGTCAGGGAGATGATGACGTTTCTTGGTATTGCTGGTTATTCCTCAGCTTGGATTGAGGATTATGCTAGTTTAACAGGGCCTTTGAGAGCTATGATTAAAGATACTGGAAATGCTCAACTTCATTGTAATCTTACTTGGACTTCAGATGGCCTTTTGGCATTTGAGACAATTAAGCAGAGGTTACAGGAGGCTCCAGCGTTAGCACTTCCAGATTACTCTAAGAATTTTTTGTTGTATGTGTCTACTTCTATTGGAGGTAAATATGCATGCGCAGTTCTTAGTCAGCCAACAGGTACAGGAACTAGTCCTCAACCTATTTCTTACTATTCTACTGCTTACTCTGAGGTAGAGTTGGGGCTACCTCTGTGTTACAGAGCAATGGTGGGAGTTTATTTGATGTATGATAAGGCATCATCTGTCACAATGGGTTATCCGGTAACTATTCTTACCCATCATAGCCTCAGAAATCTTCTGAACTATGGCAAGTACACACTGACCATGTCTAGGCTCAGAGATTACCATAGGCTCTTAGAGCAGGAAGATGTTACCTTAGCAAGGTGTGTTACGGTGAATCCAGCTGAGAATTTGCCAACTCCAGAAGATGGTGAACCACATGATTGTGTTCAAGAAGCAGAAAAATATTCAAAGCTTAGATCAGATTTGCAAGCTCTTCCATTGCGCGAAGCAGACTTGGAGTATTGGACTGATGGATCTTGTTATCGTGTGGGAGATAAATTGAGTGCTGGCTATGCAGTAGTAAAAGCTGAAGGAAGTGGATTTGTTGTAGAGAAGGCTGGAGTAGTACCACAGCCTGCATCCGCTCAGCTTGCTGAACTTGTGGGGTTGACTGAAGCGTGTTTGTTGGCAGAAGGCAAACGAGTGACAATATATACTGATTCTGCATATGCACATAACGTATGTCACTTGTTTGGGTCAGTGTGGAAGAGCAGAGGGTTTAAGAAAACAGATGGCTCTCCAATACAGCATCATGCCCAAATAATGACATTGTTGCAGGCCATGATGAAGCCTAAGGAGATAGCGATAGCGAAATGTGCAGCACATAAAATGGATGTGTCAAAAGTTACACAAGGAAATAAAGCAGCTGATGAAGCTGCGAAAGCAGTTACGGGAGCAGATAAATTAGGAAAAGTTTTTCTGGTCACTCATGAAGTGGATTTGGAAAATAAAATCACGTTTAGGGATGTGATTTCAATGCAGGAAGCTGCACCAGAAGTGGACAAACAGTTGTGGCTAGATCGAGGTGCCACTCGAGATTCTACTGGACTTTGGAGAAATCATGAGGGGCTGATAATTGCACCCCCAGACTTGTTAGGGATGATGATTCAGGAAGCACATGGATTGGCTCATGTTGCAAGGGGAGAAGTTAGGAGAAAGATAACAAAGGAATATGGTTTTTGGGCACCGTGTTTGCTTGAACAGATTGATTATGTTATAGGCAGGTGTATGATCTGTCTGAAAAACAATGTTCGCAGGGGTGTGATGGTTCCTCCTGGTTATATTCCAACGCCAAGGGGTCCTATGCGTGAGTTGGTTGTGGATTTGTTGATATGATAAAACCAGTTGAAGGTAAGAGATATATGTTAGTGGTTGTGGATAGGTTTCACGATGGCCAGAGGCCTGTCCAACTAAGAGAAAGGATGCTCAGTCTGTTGCCAAGTTTTTGTGTAGAGAGGTCATAAGCAGGTGGGGACTTCCAGATCGGATATCCTCAGATAATGGGAGAGAGTTTGTGGATAAGACGGTGAAATTGATCTTGCAAAAACTGGGAATTAAACAACGTCTTGGAGCAGTTTACCATCCACAAAGTCAAGGGATTTGTGAAAAAATGAATGGCATTTTGAAGAACCGTATTGTGAAAATTTGTCAGCACACGGGGTTGAATTGGGGTAGCAGCACTTCCATTGGCATTAATGGTGTGTCGCTCGAGTGAGCTGCATGATTTGCATATGACACCTCATGAGTTGGTTACGGGAAGGCTGATGCCAATGCCTTGTTTGCGAGTAAGTGGAAAGGGTCCGAGTTTGTCCCTTTTAGAAGATGAAATGCGAGCGTATGTTACATATATGGCTAATCTGCATAAAAGAATATCCACATATGTTTCTGACAGGCAAAAGAAAGAGGAGGTGCAGGAGAGGCTTGATGAGCAAAAGAGGAGCACAGTGCAACCTGGAGATAAGGTGTTCGTGAAGGTGTTTAGAAGGAAGTGGTACAACGAACGCCATGAAGGACCATTTGAAGTTGTTCGCAGTACTGGAACTGCGGTCCAGGTTAAAGGGTCACCAACGTGGTATCATTTATCGCATTGTGTTAAAGCGCCAAGCGAAGAGGCGCCGTGCATACAGAGTCAAAATGTGGGAGAACATGCAGAAGAAGAGATGCATGAGAATCTCCAGAGTCAAAACTCAGAAGGGGAAAATGTCCATGTTGGGGACAATGTTGATGATCATGTGCATATTAATGATGTTGCCGGAGGTGACTCTGCAGTTAATGGACAGGAGAGAAGTTTGTTGACATTGATTTTCAATATGTCCCAGAAACAGCAGAGTCTGTTTCAGCAGAGTGTCAAGCATCAAAGGTTGCAAAGGGCTGTGACTCCAATACAGGAGAATTTGGAGATTCAGTTAGACGACGGAGTCCAAGGCCAGTTCGGAAAGAGTTAAGCCAAAACGTTACCAGGACTAGGGTCAAAGTGACCCTAGGGAAGTCAGTTCAGCTCCCATGCCAGTGTAGGGGAGAAAATACTGGTGAAGGAAAATTTAGAGTCCAATGGGAAGATAATTATGGTAGAGTTTTGAATTTGTCAAGAACATCAACATTGAAAAAGTATGTGTTGGCTTAACGATAGAAGACGATTGAAGACTGAAGGAGATTGTAGTCTTTATGTATATAGGCCCCACCGGGATGATCAAGGTGATTATAGGTGTTCTTTTTATGATCCGCAGTTTGAGAGCGAGGGACCCAGAGTTAGTATAGTGACTCTAGAGGTAATGGGTGATAGTAAGAGTATGGAGTTTTCTCAGGCTATAGAGGAAACGAAAGAATTGAGAACAATGGCATCAACTCTCCCAGTTGAAAGTTGGAAAATGGAAAATATAT